>NC_135498.1:216521819-216716819 GCF_052857255.1 Amblyomma americanum | reverse complement strand
AAGTATTGCAAAAATGGCAGCTGATATCAGCAGACCCTATCACCACTGCCATCAGCAGCAGCGCGGCGTGACGGCACTGCCATTTTGCGTTTCCGTCGCTGCAAAGCTATTTCGTTAAAAGCTGCTTTGTCACATTTTGTTTCAAATTGGGCAGAAGCCAACGGCAATTCACCGTCACTTTCAAGAAAAACGCAATTGAGTACGCGGAAGCTCACAGCAACCTGGAGGCAAGGCGCGAATTTGAAGTAACCGAAAAAAGCATTCAGTACTGGCGGAGGCAGAAGCTGCGTATTACAACTTGCAGCAACTAGAAGAAAACATTTCGTGGGGGGACCGCAGGGTATCCAGAATTGGAAGGAAATATTGCACTGCGTGCATGATTACTGCCTGTGACTGCCGAATGCATCCGCGTGAATGCGGCAGAGATTGCGTGTACCTCTAGGCTCACGAGGGCGCAATTCAAGGGCTCGCCATCCTGGGTCCGGCGATTCATGAAGAGGAAGGGCTCCGCTCTATGGCGCCATAGTTCTGCGTGCCAGGAACAAACATGCGGGTCGATGGGCACGCGATACTGTTAAAAAATTGGCCGGGTGTACATACGAGCAACATTTAAATGAAAATAAATACTGCCACCATTGTGCAACCTGTGGAGTCACATTTGTTTCAAGGTAAGGGTGTCTTTCGGTACTTTTTCCATTGAAAAAGATTTTTTCACTTTTAGAATTGGTTAGTTAGGGGGTCAACCTATATACCAGTCCAACTTATAGTCCGGTTTTTACGGTATGTGAGGCAGGAAAGCTAGTTTTCTGTCAAATGTTATGCCTAAGAATTTGTGTTGTTTTTAAGGGTAGTAGTAGTAGTAGTAGTAGTAGTAAAGACTTTTATTCGACCATAATTTATAGGCCGAGCATGTCGACCGCCTGGGCGACCAGAAGCCGCTGTTCTTCTTCCCCTTCAGCGCCAAGCCAGTCGAGCCAGGTGGTGATGGATAGAAAGGGTGGGGGGAAGGAACCCGACTGCTGAGCAGCCGGGCAATAGAAGAGGCAATGGGCCAGGTCCGCATAGATGCAGGGGCAGTTGGGACAGGAAGGGTCCGATCGATAGCGATAGAGGAAGAGGCGGGACGGGGTGATAACTGCATTCATCAGAATGTGCCGAAGAAGGCGAGACTCCGGCACCGTGAGTGATGAATGAGGAGGAGGGTAAAGGCGTTTGTCGAGGCGGAGCTCAAGGTAGACCTCTTTTATGGTGCGGCGAAGGGTGAGCCTCCCACCGTCCTCCGAGGGCTTGGGCCAGGGGATCAACGGTGCCCGGAAAAGTGTGTCGCGGGCGAGCTGATGGGCCAGCTCATTGCCGTCAATCCCTGAATGCCCAGGGACCCAGCGGAGGAAAACGATGGAAGGCTGCAGTGCGGAGACTGCTCGCTCGACCTCCTGTTGGAGAGAAGGGGTCAGGGTGCGTTTCTGTATGTGGTGTATAGCGGCTTGTGAGTCTGAATAGACTGTGTACTCTTGGAGAGAGGGAAGGAGGGCAAATGACTGGAGGGCATGCGCAATGGCGAGGACCTCGAGGGAACTCGGTTTCGTGTAGGTGTAGTGCGGGATCTGTCTGCAGGTCCCGTTTGAGCAAAAAAAAGTAAGGCCACTGTCTTTTGTGGAGAGAACTGGAAACCATTCCTCTCTGCCCATGTTGCCAGTTTATTTATTGTTAGGTGTATTTGTCTTTCGCATGTGGATATGTTGGAGGATGCACATGCTATCTGAAGATCGTCAACATAGACAGAATACATAATGGACCTTGGGATTATTTTCCTAATAGAATTTATTTTTACTATAAAGAGGGTAGTGCTTAAAATGCACTCCTGAGGTATTCCATTTTCCTGAATAAAATTCTTTGAAATGGTTGACCCTAGGCGTACATGATTGGATAAGAAGTCTTTTAAGCAATTCAACATCCTGCCGCGGATGTTGAATTGCTCGGCAAGGTCTTGAAGAATCCAGAACCTCCATGTTGTGTCATAGGCCTTTTCTAAACCGAAAAAGACTGCAAGTCAGTTCTGTCTGTGTACAAAAGCTTCTCTAATATTATTTTCTAGACAAACTAAGTGATCTGTAATGGAGCATCCCTTTTTAAAACAACACTGATTGATATCAAGAAGTTAACAAGATTGAATGAGAAAAGTTAATTTTATATTGAGGACACTTTCAAAAGATTTCGCGAGGCAACTGGTAAGAGCTATGGGTCTGTAACTGCTGGGAGAGGTTTGTTCTTTCCCGGATTTAAGAAACAGTACAGTATGAGCTTTTCCAGGCTGCGGGTAGTTTCCCTGATACCCAAATGTTTTAATAGAATCTTAGAAGAGCCTCTACGGCAGACTGGGAAAGACAGGCCAGCATTTCTTTATTACTAATAAAGCCGGTCGTGGTCTGAACTAACCGTTTGTGCGATGAGTTTTGTACGCGGTCCGATTTTTTGTATAGTGTACTTGGTCGGGTCCTGGAGCGGGTTTTTTGCCGGCAGATAGTACTCTACTGGTTTCCTGGAGGGTAATTAATGTATTGTATTGTTCATTAGCACCTCCACTTGTTGGGACCCTTTGTTTTTCTACGATGTTTTTGTATTTTAGAAACAATTGGGTGTAATGTGACGAGCTAGAAACTGCAGCGAAGTGCTCACCTAGTATATCTGCCTGTTCCCTTATATTTGTTTGTGTACCAGGTGTTGTCAAAAGTGGAATTGTGTACGGTGAGAAGCTGCCATTTAATTTTCTTACCCGTTTCCACATTTTTTTTTATGCGATTGACAGTTTATGGATGACACATAGCTCTGCCATGATGCTTTCTCGGCACTACGACGGACGTACTGAGCTATAGCTCTTGCCTTTTTAAGATGTACTAGGTTCTCGTGTGTGAGGTACCGGCGAAAAATACCCCAAGCTCTATTCTGTCGTTTTTTTGCATCCTTGCAATCTTGTGTCCCCCATGCTTTGTGATTTTGCTGTTCCATTCACACAAGACATAGGAATAGCCAAGTGTTGGGCAGCTACGATACAATTAGTGAAATTTTGATTTATTTTATCAATGTCAATATATACTAAAACAATTTTTTCTAAGTTGGCTTCTGATCTGAAAAGTTGCCAGTCAGCTAAAGGGAGCTTCCAGTGTCGCGGTTTTGTCGGGACGATTTCAGGTGCTGATGTTAGACTGATTATTACGGGGAGGTGATCGCTACCATATGGGTTGTCTATGACATACCATATAAAATCGTTAAAACAGGCTGCGAACTAAAAAACAAATCTAAACAGCTCATTTTTCCTGAAGCTGGAGAGCACTATGTGGTTTTTCCAGAGTTCAGCAAACAAAGATTAGTGCCGAGAATAACATCCTCTATAATTTGACCTCTATTACTTGTTTTTTCACTTCCGCAGAAAGAGGAATGTCCGCTAAAATCCCCAACTAACAGATACGGTTCTGGTAGTTGTGTTAAAAGTTTTTCTAACTCAATGCAAGTAACTTTCAGGTGTGGCTCTAGGTATACAGAACACACTGTAAGAGTTTTATATATAAGCAGAGTGGCTGCTACAGCCTCTAATTTAGTTGTAAACTTTGCTTCACGGGCTGCTGTACCATTTTGCACGATGATGGCTACCCCTCCCGATAGCCAGTTTGCATGCTCTCGGTCATGGTGGAATACTTTATATGGTGGGGACCTAAGTTAGTTTCCTGCAAGCACAGGGGAGATATCCTTTATGTCACTGAGATAATTTAAAGGTTCCCTGCAATTCCAGTGTATTATGAATGCGATCTTGGGGGTTTAGAAACTAGGTTTAAGTTGGCCCCTTTATTCGAGGCTCTCCTCTTTTTTTTTCGATCCAGGGAGTTGTGCCGTACGTGTGACGTCGACGGCACGGAGCTACACTGGCTCATGTCCGTCATCTCCTCAGAGATGCTGGACGATCATGCAGACTGCATTGCACGTAGGTCTTTATAGGAGACCTCGCCTCGTCGGCAGAGGTATTGAGGCCCGCTGCCTCGGGAGGCAGCATGACCTGCTTTGGAGGTGGTGGAGTAGTTAGCTACCTCCACCTGGAGCGAGGATGGCCCTGCTGCAGCCATACTACGTGAGGTCTGGACAGGTGCCATGGATCGCCTTCAAATAAATCAGTTGTGAGTGGCGCTCCATCCCGTCTTTCTGCCTTGTGTCTGTTTTCGCGCCTGTAACCAAAGATGCCGAAGTGGTGTGTTGCCTCCACCGAGGGGCCTTAAAGGTTCAAACGCTCGGCATCAGCTCAACCACCAGGATCCCCTTTTCACCGGACACGGCGATGCCACGCATGGCTAGGCGCGGGTGCTCGGGTCCGTGGTGATGCACTGTTCACTATCATCCCCCTACGGGGATGTCCCTGCATGCTCGGGAACCTCTGGTGTCACCACTCACCAACACTGGAAGGTGCAGACGCCTCCCTGCGGGGAAGGTCCTTTTTTATTTTTGATCTTTAGTAATGATATACAAAAAAAGAATATCTGTTCCATTAAGACTCTTTGCTGATGACTGTGTGATCTACAGTAAAATAAATTCAAACCAAGATCAGAATGAATTAAATTCTAACCTTCAAAAATAATGAAATGATGTGAGGAATGCACATGGAGCTAAACTCGAAGAAGTCTGTGTTCATGACCATAACTAGGAAGAAAAATGTCCTCAATTACAACTATCAAATTAATGGCAACACCCTAGAACGAGTGAATCAATATAAGTATTTATGTGTAACCTTTATATCAGACCTACGATGGAATACTCATATAGACACTGTAGTCTCCAAAGCTTCGAAATCACTGTGGCAAGATGCACCTTGCACAGTGCTACCCCCATGTAAAGCCTTACATATAAAACCCTGGTAAGGCCAGTAATAGAATACGCCAAAATGGTATGGGACCCTTGCACAGCTGTCAAGTGCCTCATACTTGAAAAGATTCAAAGCCTCATCTCAAGATTTATACTTAACAAATACTGCTGTATCTATTCCCCAACCAAACTGTGCGAACAAGCTCAGCTGCCAATGCTCGAAGCAAGAACCAGATATGAAAGACTGAAATTCCTTTACCTTATAATCTACAATTACCTTAAGATAAACACATCAGAATATCTCGAAATCAAAACTAACGAAACATCCAGACATCACCAAAGTAAATTTCTTCCATTACTGGTTTTAAGAAATGGCTGCTTTAAGTTCAATTATTTTCCTCGCACTTGCAATGATTGGAACACTCTCCTAGACGCCGCAGTATCATCATCTACATTGACCTTTATCATAGTGAGAATGTTGTGATGCCACTGGGACAGAGCAGTACGAATACATTGCCTCTCTCAAGCAAACTGATGTTTTTGTGCCTTTGTGATATTTACTTCTTTTGTTTTGTGCCAAGAGAATGTATTTCAAATGCCGTATGTGCTTTTATTCTCTCTTGAAAATCTGCCCATTCTTGTATTTTGTACTTACTATTATATTCAAATTTGTCCTTTCCACTCATGTAATAGTCCCTCTGGGACTGACAGTACCAATAAATGAAATGAAATTTGTTCCCATGCACTGCCTCCTTGTGCACCGATTTCTGTAGGTTTGATACTTGGGTTATCTCGAAATCCCATCGTGAAAGGTTTCCCCCCTTTTACGACTAGCAACACTTTCCTGGTGACTACAACTACATGTCATCTTCATATGAAAACTGGCCTAAATAAAAGCTGGCATGCAACGAAAAATTGAGCGCTTTTGTCACTTTTGCTATTCCAAAACATACAGAAAGCGTCACTGTCTTGTTCTGACAAGACTTCTACACTGGCCTGAGAAAAAAAAAAGCATGCCTGTCTCAGGTGGTTTGCAGCAGCAGTGGCACCCAGGAGGTCTCGGAGAAACCCGCCTGGCAGCCGCTGCTGGAGGAGCGGCTCCAGCAGCAAGCTCCTCTTCCAGGAGGCACTGGAGGAGAAGAACGGGGAGGAATAAAATCATTCTAAAATGTTTTGTCAGTGATGGAACTGACAACGGGCTTTTTGCAGCCTTCACAGCAAAATTTCAGCTCATGCAGCGCACAAAAAAAGTGCTATAGCAAAATTTTGGCTCATGGAGCCAGCAAGTTCAGAGGTTCGCTGCGATTGCAATAAAGCAGAAAATTAGAGGGTGCGAATACTCAAAACTTCCAATAGTTTGCAAATATTATTTGTTACTTGATTCCATTCGCACGGTGCTTTCACTACTAGAACTATTCAGGCCTCCTAAACATTCAGAAATTACTAAATTCTTTTCATCTAAACCAGCAGCGAACTTATCGCATGAGCTAAAGGATGCCTCATTTTTGTTGCAATTCTTTGTTTTGTTCTCTGTAATGATGTACAAGACCACTAAATAATTTACAATTGAATTTCTTTTTTCATGTTTCAATTTCAGCAACCGAACAATGGCTGCGACGAATACTGTGTTTAGGTCACATAAGGCATGAAAAAACTGCAATATAATTGTTGACACATAATTTTAAGTCCCTACAATGCTTAAAGGGGCCCCGAAACACATTTTCAGTGCACTGTTTTGCCTGTTGGTTGCATGGAATGAGTTATAGTGATGCTGTTAGCATCGGTCGTACTGCGTATACTGCGGTTTTTAATATTTTAATTAGCTCGCAAAAAGAAATTCGTGGCGCTGACGGTGTCACCATACAGTGGCGGTTTTTAGCAGCGGATATGGCATCACTTAGTGGGAGCTTGATGATTGGACAAAGAGTAAATATACTGCAAATTGTGTTAACAACTAGAGATACGTGTTGTCAAGTTTTTGTGTTTTATATTACATTAGTAAAACCAACTTGTTTGCCCTAGATAAAAGCACTGTAAAGCAAGTACAACAAAAATACACCACCAGAGGCTCTGGCTACTTTTTGCATCGAAGGACTTTGAGCCTCTCTGTAAACATCCTACAACCTAGCACTCAACACTTATGGCTACTCTCTATGTATCTAAAAGTGGATTTGCGGAATCGATCCAATCGAGCCATTGAACTCTATAAGCGCTTGTTTCGGTCCCAAGGAAGGATGCGTTCGTTTCAAATTTAGCAGGGAGTGCGCATCATCAGCTTGTGGAGGATCACCGGCGGCGGCGCCAGATGGCGGCACGTTCCCGTCAACAGCGCGCGCTCCTTGCTCGCCGTGACCAACCAGCGCGCTAGGAGCGATGGGCGATGGTTGGCAGTAAGCAGTAGCAGTATGCGCTGTGCTAAATGTGTCTGATAACTTGCGCAGGCTGTCACACCATCACATTATCTTGCGCTCGAGTTTGGATCCATAAGTAAGGGAACGTCACTGATCAGTGTTCCCTTCTGCGCCTTCAACGTGACGATGAAGCATCGCTGGGTCAGCTGGTTGTTCACATGGTTGTTGTAAGCATGCAAACGGCGTTGCCAGCCCTGGCATGAACGAGCAACAGAGAACAGGCAACCATGCAGTGCAAACTTCCACCACGTGCTCAGACAGGCTGTTTTGATTGGTCGCACTAAGTGTCGTCATTGGGAGAGTGAAATTGGAATGGAAAGCTGTGCGAAAGTCGAGTTGAGGAAAGAATTTTATTTGCTTGTATTATGAAATTTCTTCATTGAATAACTCCCGTTCCTATGCATCGATTCTCGTAATTCTTTTTGAGTCAGAATCCGTGCGACATAAACAATCCATTTGAAGTTTAACCGGCATCCGTTCAAGCAGTGTTTCGCAGCCCCTTTAAGCCAGTTTGCTTGAAGAGCCGGAAGTGACAAAAAACAATGTATTACCCATTATATCGCAGTTTTTTTTTCATGCGTCACGTGACCTTAGCGCTCCTTACAGCTCACAGCCGTCCTTCAGTTCCAAAACCGAAAACGAAAAATCATGATTCAATTATAAATGTTTAGCAGTTGTAGGCAAATGCTCCATGGTGAACCATGTACCATCTTGCAGAAGATTACAGAGAAGAAAACACGCAACTAAAATGGGGTGTCATGCAGCGCCTCATGGCATGACAGTTTAAAAAGACTGATTTGAGTATTTTTCCATCCAATTTGCTCGCCGATAAATGAGTCTTTAGCTGCCAAATAACTGTCAACATAGCCAGAACAATAAATGAACCTCAGTGTCTCTTTAAGTGGGGCTGTGATATTATACTTCCCTTTCATTGAACGCAACTGTTATCCAAAGAAATGTAAGAAAGGCATAGTGCACAAAATAAAGTTTATTAATACTAATACCCACCACCCCTCTCTCATTTAATGCCTCTTAGGCTCTAAAGGTATAGTAAATTATGTTGATTGGTTTTTAGAAAACAAATTTTGCTTGCAGTGTCTTTGTTTCCATTCATAGCTGTGTTCTGTGGAAAATTGTGTTAAGCTTGGACCAACTGCACTAATATTTGAAACTATTTTAAGGTAGCAGATTCAGTTCACAGCCAATTTATACTATTCATATTCACTTCACAACCAAAAATTTGATATTCACGCATCTTAAAAAAAACAACAAAAAGGTCTTTAAAAACCAAACAAATGAAAAAAAATTTTGCCAAACGCATTCATTTTTATTCAGGGTGAAAAATGATGAGATATTTAAAGAAATCTACACAAAATGCAAGAATGACTCCTTGAAACAGAAGTAATATCTTTTTTCAATGACTCTAGGTCAGACAAGGCCACTGGCAGGGTTTCCATCGAAGGGAAGGCCAAGTGGCATACTGCTGGCGAAACCCAGCAACAAGTGGCAGTTCCCTTGAGAGCAGTGTTGGCAGGGGAATTCCAAATAAATGCAGCTTTCTGGACAAGTCTAGGGTGCGAAGGTGATCCATGATTACTGTGTAAGCTCTCCTTCAGTTTCTTTCACTCTTGTGTTGAGCAGCACGGCCGAGGGAATGAACAACGCACAACCATGCCATGCGAGACTACCTTTATTCATTCACACACACAAGTCAACGGTGGTGCCATCTCTTGAAGGTTGTTAGTACAAGCAATTGCTAAGGGCACCTTGTGCTGCCCTTAGACACTACATCTCATCATCATCATGAGCCTGACTATCCCCACTGCAAGACAAAGGCCTCTCCCATACCTCTCCAATTAATCTTGTCCTGTGCCAGGTGTGGTCACCCTATCTATCCCCACAAAGTTCTTAATCTCCTCCAGCCACCCAAGTTCTGCCACCACTTGCTAGGCTTTCCTTCTTTGGGAATCTAGTCCGTTACTCTCAGGGACCGTCGGTTGTCTGGCCTTCATATTACATGCCCTGCCCAAGCCCATTTCTTCCTCTTGATTTCCATGTCATTAATTCACATCTGTTCCCTCCCCCACTGTGCCCTCTTCCTGCCCCTTAACATTACACCAATCATTTTCCTTTTCATAGCTTACTGTGTTGTCCTCAATTTGATTAAAACATGATGTTGGGCTAGTTGGTTCATCGTATCAGCAAATGTAAAGCTGCACAAAGAAGATGGGACGGAAGAACACAGACAGACACACAGAGTGTACAACTTCCAACCGGATTTATTTCCTAAAAACAGAGGACTTATAAATGTCTTAGATATAACAAACAAAGTACAAGCGCAAAGAAATCATGCTCGAGGCAGCGCCTAAGAAAGAACCAAGGTCAAGTGTGCTCTAAAACCGATGGAGAGTCTGGATATGCCTATCTAAGAATTCTATTTCCCTTATTGATAGCAACAAAGAAGATGAACTAACGCAGTTGTCTACCCTTTTTGCGATGTACAGTGCCCTCTTTGTGTTTTTGTCTTTGCCTTTGATAGGAATTTTGTTTCCTTGCAAAAGGGACTGAAGTTCTGCTTCAAACCTCCAACTCACCAAGAAAAAATTCAAAGCACTAAGGACGGGACAAAGTGAAAGAAGACACACAGGAGCGCTGGCGTGTGTGTCACCTTTCACTTTGTCCTGTGCTTAGTGCGTTGAATTTTTCTTGTCATGCACCAATTGGCCCGGCCGATTCCCCTCTTGGCTCCAACTCCCCGTTCAGAGCTATCTGCCACGGTACGAAGTGTCGGCCCTCTCACCTCTGATCAATTTAGGGAACTTGCAGTGGGCGGCAGTGTGGACTGCTTTCTGCAGAGCAGAAGTCGTTTAACTTCTCCAAAAGCCACGGTCAAAATAATAAGAGTCGAACCTTAGGGAAAGTGGACCATCCATAATGGAAACAGACAAGGAGGGAAGCTTCGTCGTCATGCCACACGGCATGTTTGAAGAAAAGTCTCGCGAAGCACTCTTAAGAACTCCAGAACAGTTCCTGCCCACACCGAGTTCCAAAGGAAACAAGCTACCAAGCTGCTGAAGAAAATGAAACTTGATGCTCTTACAACTTCTGTTTCGAAAGAAGAGAGAGATTCTTAAGATATTTTTTTTACTGGCAAAACACACAAGATGGACTGCCTGCTTCGTGTGATTGTTTCAAAGAAAGGTAGCTGGCAGCATGTCGTAGGTTCATTCCTGAAACGCCACCTCGACCAAATTGTGGGTCATTATCCGTACCTCATCGACAGCTGTAAGGACCTGGTGCATGCTCTAAAAACAGAAATGCTCTTCTCTACTACAGCCTTTTCTACTGACTTTGAAGAACTTTTTTGATCACGCACGAGAATCTGTACAAGGATGTCGGGGAAAATGTTGAAGAGTATGGTGAAATAGCCTTTCAGAATACTGCAGGTATTAATACTGAGCATTCTTTGGAGCTGCTGCAGTTTTACCTTAGCTCCACTGCCACCCTTCACGATGCACAAATATCTAGTACTTGTATCGGTTCCTCTGTTGGTCCCGTTCTGTGTGACACTTTTATGACCTTTTTCGATAAAATCTTGAAAAAAAGAGCTTTTAAAGCAGCCTCTGCGACATGTTTTTCACTACTAGGAATAACAGCGCTAAGACGAGGCACTGTTATTCCCAGCAGTATGTACCAACTCGCTCAACTCTCCGTTTTATTGATGTTTTTCACTAGGTTGACAACTTTCTAGTGATTTTAAAAAATTATTTCATGACCTTGACAATGTTGTCAATAATATTTTTCACACCTTCTCCTCTGAGGGGGCAAGGCTTGAATTTTACCCATGAATTGACAAGGAACAACCACATCCAATTTTCAGACCGAAAATTACAGTTCACCGGTGCCTACGCTTGTTGGTCGTATAATCCAAGGTCGAGCAAGAGTCTTTTGCCCTACAAAAGTGCACATTCTAAATTCTTGAAACGAGGCATCATGTCTATTTGCCTCTCTGCCCTTCACAAATCCTATGCAGAATAAAAAAAATAAAAGAGAACACTCAGACCAAAAACCACCACTTGTCATGCCGCATTTTCACTGTCTATCCCATAACAGTGAAAAGATTGCACCAAGATACGGTGTTCGCATAGTTTTTTTAGTGCCATGCAACCCCAGAAAAGTGTGTCCACTGTTGATAAAAGCAAAAAAGGAGTCTAGTTCTTGCAAGAAAAAACATCAGAGCAAGTTCACCAAATGCATTTCCCATCCTGTCTACAAGATGCGGCCAGTCCTACATAGGACAAAGTGGGCACTGTTTCAATGAGCGCACACGGGAACATAAGCGATCCATGCGCACCGGAACGGGCAGTAACGTACCCCTACGCTACAAGAGCTGAGACAGCAAAAGATGCTTACCTTATCTGAAGGAGGAGGATAAACTTTATTTTCTTCGACCAAGGTAGCAGTTGGTGTGCGGTTATAGCCCCATCAAGTGGCCATGAGCCCGTGGCATCCGGCGACTTTTAGGGCCCTTGTCACAACCCGGATCTGTGTGTCCAAGTCGGAACTGAGCAATGCGGCCTCCCACTGGTCTGGATTCGAGAGCTGCAAGCCTCGCGGAGGCGAGTCCTGAGGGCAAGTCCAGAGTACGTGGGATAGAGTGGCATGTTGGCCACATAGTTGACAGCAGGGAGAGTAGGCCCCAGGGTATATGCGGGCATATATCGCGGGGTTGGGGAAGGTGTTTGTTTGGAGTTGCCTCCACGCAACCTCTTGGGGTTTGGTGAGAGAAATATGTGCGGGGGATATAGAATTCTACCTAAACGGTAGTGCATGGTTATGTTATGAAATGTAACCATACGATCTCTCGCCGTCCGCAGGACGGGCGACAACACATCCCGGTCGACGAATCCTCGGGCATGATTGTGGGCCGCCTCGTTCCCTGGATGGGATAAGTGCGCAGGTACCCAGATCAACAGATCAATTGGATCGGGCAGAGTTGGTCCTTTAGGAGAGATAGGGTGACGGGAGAGACCCGGCCTTTGGCGAAATTACGAATCACAGATTTAGGGTCGCTGAAGATGGTTTCTGCAGAGGTGGAGACCATCACCAAGGCTATGGCCGCCTCCTCGGCCTCTTCAGACGATCTGACGGGAATGGAGCACGCAACCAACGGGCGGCCGTTCACAGTAGTTTACAACCACGAGCGAAAAAGCATCACGATCATAGTATTCAGCGGCGTCGACGTAGACCGCTGTCTGATCTGTTAAATACTTTTTATGCAGAGAGATAGCCCTGTCCTTGCGGCGAGCGACATGATACTCTGGGTGCATGTTTTTCGGGAGAGTTGTAACGATAAGGTTGCTGTGGATATGGGACGGAAACTGGGCCTTGTCGGCGACGGTCGTTTCGAAGCTTATTCCAAGCTTTTCGAGCATGTGACGTCCCGTCCAGGTGTGGGTGAGACGCTCGCACTGAGTGGTGAGATGAGCTTCCGAGAGCTCCGTCACAGTGTTGTAGACCCCTAATGCCAGTAGTCTATACGTGGGGGTCCGGTGGGGGAGATGGAGAGCCGCCTTGTATGCCTGTCTAATAAGGTAGTCAACGCAGTCCCGTTCCTGGCAGCTAAGGTAGTGGTAAGGGAGGGTATATGTGAGGCGACTGATAACAAACGCCTGAACAAGACTTCGGAGGTCAGCCTCTCGCATGCCTTTGTTTATTAGCAATGCGACGAATTAGACGAATGGTCTGCGAGACAGAGACTGAGTTTAGCCAGAGTGTCGGTGTTTCTCCGATTGCTCTGGATGAGAAGCCCCAGTATCTTAATGGTGGATACTTCGCGTATGGGTTGGCCACTAGCAGTAATGCAGATGGGAGGATGGCCGTGGAGGCCGGGTTGACCTCGAATGAGCAGCAGCTCGGACTTCTGAGGTGAGCACGAGAGGTCGGCCCCGGCTACGTGACACTCAATGACATCCACCGCTTGTTGAAGTGCGGATTCAACCTCAGCATCGTTGCCTGTTGAAACCCAGAGGGTGATGTCGTCTGCGTATAAGGTATGGAATAGCCGGGGGATAGCGTCTAATTTTGAAGGTAGCGTGAGCAAGGCAACATTGAAAAAAAAAGGGAGAGAACGGATTCCTGGGGGTTGCCAATGCTACCGAAGGTAATAGGGTCAGAGAGGAGAGAGCCAAAGCTAATTTCAGCTGTACGACCAGAGAGGAAAGTGCGTGTATACTCGTAGGTATGGTGACCAGGATTTAGTAGGGACAGGTTAGCGAGAATAGCTCCGTGCGAGACATTGTCAAATGCTTTAGTTAAATCAAGCCCAAGAATAGCCTTTGTGCCCGCTCTGGTAGAGGGGCACAGTATCTCTCGAGAGAGCTGGAGCATAATGTCTTGCGTAGAGAGATTTGAGTGGAAACCAATCATGGTGCGAGGTAGGAGGTCATTATCTTCAACATAATGATTAAGACGGTTGAGAATGACGTGCTCCATCAGTTTCCCAGCACAGGAAGTGAGAGAGATGGGGCGGAGGTGTTCGAGAGCTAGTCGTTTGCCTGGCTTCGGTATGAAAGTTACGCGTGCATGTTTCCATGCTGCAGGGATTTCGCCCTCTTTCCAGCAATCATTAATGAAGGCAGTGAGAGCCTCAAAGGACGGGTCATCTAAACTACGGAGAGTTTTGTTGGAAATGCCGTCCGGTCCCGGGGCAGAGCTGAGTGAGAGCGCATCTTACCTCAGCCTCTGAAATCTCCGCATCGAGGGCAAGGTTGGCACCACCCATGTAGGGGGGGAGAGGGTTTGTGGGATTAGTATTGAGGTACCGGACACGAAGTTCATCGAGAAGATCCTGGTCTGAGCTGGGGTGTTGATGAACTATGCGGGAAATGCTGTCTCGTTGGGATGTTTTGCAACCGTCCGGGTCTAAAAGGTATCGGAGAAGGTGCCAGGTGCGGCTTAGTCCGAGCTGGCCACGCATGTTGTCAAAAACTTGACCCCATTGCTGGGTAGCTAATGAGAGAGTATGCGCCTCAATCTGTCTATCTGAGCTATTCGATGCCAAAGCGTTCTATTGTGGCGTTGTGTTTTCCAGCGGTTTTGCATGCTTTCGCGGGCCAGCCATAGGTGGAGGAGACGGCTGTCTGTACTGGACTGATCAGCCGTGGCAGGTGATTCCTGAGTAGTAGCAGAGACATCTGCATGAAGATTGGAGATCCACTCGTCCAGGTCATTAAGCCGGGCAGGGGCGTACTGAGCACGTAGGGAACGAAACTTGTCCCAATTAGGCTCGGGCAACCTTTCTGACGGTACGGGGACGTGCTGAGGGTGGTCGCGAGGATATAGTGGTCACTGCCAAGGGTATTTCCAGTGTTGAGCCACTGATCGATCCGCACGTTTTTGCAGAATGTTAGACCAGGTGAAGTGTCATTAGACACACTGTTTCCTACGCGGGTGGGAGTGTAAGGGTCAGTAACAAGGGTGAAGCCCAGCTCCTGTGCCCGTAACCACAGATTGTTACCCTTTCGGTTGGCGGCGCGGTAACCCCAAGTGGGGTGGTGGGCATTGAAATCTCCTACAATGAGGAGACCTGAATGGTGCACGAGCTTGTTGGCACAGGAAAGAAGAGGGGGTGAAGTCGCGTCTTCTGTCTTTTGGGGATCTATAAAGGTTAAGAATGAAGAGGCTTTGGTCGCCCCTTTTACGAGGAAGGAGTTTGAGCAAGACGCTGTCTATGCCAACGTCGTCTAGGGAGTGTTGGATGGCCGGCAGGTTGTGTTGAATCAAAATAGTGGTGTCGGGAGCGGTGACATCTAGGGGGGAGTATGGTTTATAGCCAGGTAGTTTCACTGGGCCATGAGTTCCCTGGAGGGCGATGATATCAGGGGGGATCTCCGAATTCGGGACGTACTGCTAGAGGTTGCCTCGCTTGCGGCGAAACCCCCTGCAGTTCCATTGCCACACGTTAAGTAGGTGGCGGGGTGCCATGGTGAAGTGTGGTTGAAGCTAAGATGGGTTTGGGGGCTGGAGTGGGAGGCAAGCGATCGTATGGTTTAACCCGTGTCGTGGGGAGGGTGGCTAGTGCGTCTATCTTAGCTTCAAGACCTGTGACGCGTGTTTGGAATTGTTGCATGAGGGTGTTAAGTTGTTGTTGGATTTGCTGCTGTATTTGTTGTTGGAACTGGTGCATTTGCTGTTGGATTTGTCGGGAGAACTCAGAAAATTTCGCTTCGAGCTTAGCATCAATTTTAGCCTCTAATTTGTCTTCTAGGCGAGCCTCAAATTCCTCGAGGTCTGCAAAATTAACGTATCATTCTGAGCGGGAGGTGGATTTCCACTTAGAGGGAGGACTTGGGGTAGTACCTTTTGGTTGCGGTGGAAAAGATGCGGGCACCTGAGGCGAGGTGGTGGGAACAGGTTGAAGGGGTAGAGTAGGATTTGTTTGAGATGGTGGATCGGGTGCAAAGGGTGGGCGCTTTAAAGAAGCGTTTTCTTGTTGTAGTTGTTATCTCGTCGCGCAGGGCTTGCAGCTCTGAATCGCAAGACTGAGACTGCTGAGAGGGAGAAGCCGCGACTGCCCAGCTCACCAGATTTTTCGCGGACTCTTGGCGAGGAGACAACCTGGAGTCCAAGGGGTGGGAAGGACCGTGAGCGACTCTGGCTGGAGTGCCGGTAAGAGGAGGAGGAGCGGTTGGAATCCATTTTGGCCGAGGTGTTCTCAGCCCCTTGGCAACGGGTTCGGGATCGGGAACGATGGGAGGAGGAGGCACTGTCCGAGTTCGCAGCGTGTAGCTGGCGTTTCAGTACGACAGGAGGCACTTTGTAGCGGCGTTTACACTTGGAGGAACCCGTTTGATGAGGACCAGAACAAACTACACAAGTAGGGGTGCATTCATGGGCCTGGTCAGGGTCGCGAGCTCCGCAGTGAGGACACTTGGAGGGCTTGGGAGACGGGCAAACGTCCTCTCGGTGTCCCGTTTTGCGACAGTTAAGGCAGGCTTCCACCTTGTTTTTGAAGATGTAGCAGCGCACAGCACTGCCGGCGTAGGAGACTTGGCGGGGGACCTTGGTTCCTGCGAAAGTGATTACAATAGATTGGGTCTTGCCTAAACGGCGGGCGTAGAGAATGCAGTGTTCTGGATTCTGGGGTATCAAGTACTGAATGATTTCCTCCTGCGTCTCATCCACGTACTGGTGGTGAATGATACCTCAGGCGTATGCGCCTGGTGGGGCCAAATAGGCGGCAACTGGGTAGCTTGTCAGACCCAGAATGATTCCCTTGAGCTTCGTATAACTGATGGCGCGGTCCCGGTTCGGGGTGCTAAAGGTGAGGGTGTTGTGAACGAAATTCACCCGAAGTCGATCCTCTGCGGTGTCGGAGTAGGTCAAATCAAGGCATGAGGTGATTGCTCTGCGAGAGCGTTCTCGCCCCAGGCACGTAGATTGAGGCCCCTGCGAGGGCAAATGATGACTTTAAAGTCTTCAAGAGGGAGGCGTGGCAGTGACGAAGCGCGGCGAGGCTGCTGACTTGACGAGGAGGGAGGTGGCTGTTGGGACGCGGAAGGCGGCGCCGTCAGCGGTGGCTTGGGAGTGCGGTTCGAAGATGATGAAGTGCCGGAGCCGCGTTCGTAGCAGTGGGCTACGTAGGTCCAGTGCATGGGTATATACTCTTCAGGGGCTAGATTCTCCCCCTCCACGGTGACGACGTCAATGCTTGGCGAAGCGGAGCCTACCGCCAGCGGCGGTAGGCTTGTCGAGGTTGGCGCTGGGCTCGGTGGAAACAAGCGTCCAAGTAGATCACAAAAATGGAGTGCCAGTCCCGAAAATGGGCTGGGCAGGTGCCGGGCACCTTCACGAACTTCGGAAGACACAATAAAATTCAGCGGAAGGTGAAAAGTCGGTCAAAATAGGAAAAATAGCTGGAGCGCATACGCACCCGCGTCTGCACACGAGAATCCGGAACTATAGACCTACCTGAAGGAAACGAAATTCCTATCGAAGGCAAAGACAAAAACGGAAAGAGAAATTTGAGGCGCTGTATACTGCCAAAAGGGGGGACAACTGCGTTAGTTCACCTTCTTTATTGTTATCAAGGAACAAAATAGAATTCTTAGATAGGCAAACACAGACTCTCCATCAATTTTAGAGCACATTTGACCTTGGTTCTTTCTAAGGCGCTGTCTCGAGCATGATTTCTTTGCCTTTGCACCTTGTTTGTTATGTTTAAGATGCTTATAAATCCCATTTTCTCAAAATAAATCCAGTTGGACGTTCTGTCTTTGTGTTCTCCTCCCGTCTTCGGGCAGTTTTATATTTGCTGATCTCATTTTAAGTTGAACCGTCTACGTTAGCCTCCATGTTTCTGCCCCATAAGTGACTACGGGTAAGATACAGCAATCATTATCATACATCATCATAACCAGTGATTAATACATTAATCTTCTGCATAGCTGGCACAGCTAAATTGGGAGACACCATAAGGAACACCGAGAGGAAAACAGGAGAAAAGGATACGTTTAATGCCCTCAGAACAAGTCATTTGTAAAGAACCTCTACATGTCGGAAGCTGACAAGATTAAACACATTTTGAAGGATGTTGATAGCGACGCCTTTCAGATGCTGTTAGCGCGCAACTTGCGAACCATTGCTGAAGTCATCACACTCTGCCAAAGCTTTGAGGAGCTGAAGCTATGGAAGCAGAGGCTCCTGACTCGTCAGCATCCCCGACAGGTTGAGTCGCTTGCTGAGCTGACGCCAGCATCTGACAGCTCCTCCCTGCTGCAACAGATCAAAGACTTTGTTCGAGAAGAAGTGGCACATCAGCTGTCTGTCTCTTCTGCCGAGCCCTACAGAGTGAACTCCATGTTTGGCTCTAACTCTTTGGCATCCCATCCCAGAGCAAGTTGCCAAGCTCTTTCACCCGCCCATCCACCTCCACCTGTTGCCGCTCCACTGACATAAGCCGACGTCCTCGCCCAACCACCGCCACCTGTCGCCGCTCCGCTGACATACGCGGACGTCGTCGCCAGACGTCGACCACCTACCTATCCTTTGTCTCCAATACCTGCGCAAGCGGAGGCTCCTCTTCGGCCAGCTCCGCGAGCCAGTAATCCCTGGCGCGCCATAGGCAACCGGCTTATCAGATACAATTGCGGCTTGCATGGTCATGTGGCCTGGCTCTGCCGCCGTCGTCTCCCAGTCTAAGCGCCACCTCCTCAAGCTCCGGTGTACTGGCCTTCGACGAGTCAGTGCTCCTGGCCTGCTGAGCCACCATCCAGTCGTCCTTTTTCTCCTGACTGTTCGGCCCTTTCTAGACACCGTTCATCGTCACCGAGGCACCACTCTGTTTCTCCTATGCGACGTCGCCCCAATGCCACTCAGGAGGAAAACTAGGTGCCACAGTTCCCAAGGCAAGTACTGGGTCCCCGTCGAACTTACAAGGCCTCGTATATCCCCTGCTAGTCTGATCGAAGTTTCTGTCGAGGGCACTTATGTCTTGACCCACGTGGACACTGGTGCTGCAATTTCTGTTATGGCCGAAAAGTTCTGTCGTTCGCTGCAGAAGGTAAAGACGACGACTGCTGGACTGTCATTGCGTACGGCCAGCACTGAGCACGTCAAGCTGTCCACAGTGTGTACTGCTCGAGTTGTCATTGAGGACTTCTTCTACACGATAAAATTCGTCGTGCTGCCTTCCTGTTCCCATCCTGTTATTCTGGGCTGGGATTTCCTTTACCGCCATAAAGCAAGCATCGATTGTGCTCAAGCGGAAGTCGGGTTCACTTCTCTGCCCTATCCTTTGCTGGACGCGACTCCTTCTGTTGCCTGTGTTAAAGCCAGCTCTCGCTGCCGAGCTTCCTAGGTTCCCTGCTTCCGAGCTTCCCTGCACAGCTTCCTAGGTCTGCGCTCTTACTTTCGCCGATTTATCGCAACTTTGTTTCCATTGCTGCCGAATGGCACCGCCAATATTGCGCCATTTCGACTCGACCGCTCCTGCCGAGGCCCACACGGACGCCAGTGGTGTTGGCCTCGGCGCCGTACCCGCCCAGCGCATCTGTGGTTTTGATGAATACGTTGTTGCCTATTCAAGCCGCGCACACTTACGAAGACTGAATCTAACTATTCCGTCAGTGAAAAAGAGTGTTGGGCCATCATATGGGCCCTTGCCAAATTCCGCCCGTACCTCTATAGCCGCTCTTTTGACGTTGTGATGGGATCATCTTGCACTTTGTTGGCTTCCCTCCTTGAAAGACCCTTCCGGCCGCCTTGCCAGGTGGGCTCTTCGTCTGCAAGAATATGACATCCGCGTGGTCTATTGCTCTGGCCGCAAGCATCAAGATGCCCTGTCCTGCTGCCCACTTCCAGCCGAGATCACCAGCCTTTCCACCTCTGACGCCTCCCCATCGTCGCTAGCATAACGTGCCAACACCTGGGGCCGAATCCACGAAATAATTCGCTTTGTAACGCGTTCCCTTTCTCTCTCTCGCCACCTCGCTCCATTGGCCGTGTGTCGCCACCGCTGGCGGTGACATCACTTCACGGAGGCGGGACCACAGATTTTATTTACGTCAAGACACATGTCAATCAAGTGAAAGCAAACGCGTTCGGTCGCTGTGTGAAACTCTGAAAGTGGCGTTCGCTTCGGAATGAGAAGAAACATGCCAGTACCTCCCGTCGCCCCGCTGCTGTTATCGACGGCATCGGTGCATGACAATCCTTTCGACATGCGTGACGATGCCTTCCGAAGGCATTACAGGCTGTCGAAAGGATTTGTACGCCGGCTATGCGAAGAGCTAACCCCCCCCCCCCCCCCTGGACCAATGAGAAAAAGTGTGCTCACAACAGAGCGCAAAATACTCTGCGCACTACAGTTCCTCGTTACCGGGGTATTCCAGGCGGCAAGCGGCAGCGAGGCAACTATACAGCTTCCGCAGTCGCCTATGAGCCGGACGATTTTGGCCGTCGCTCAGGCAATCGTGCATGTCGGCATGAGAGGTTAAAAACGCCCTGAAGTTAGCATATGGCCTTTTAAAAATACAAGCAACTGAGATGGGACCACCCAACGAAGCCGATTGGCTGTTGCCTGCCCCCTCGTCCTCCCGCAGTGTTCGTCCCATCCTTATCCCCCCGATGCCTACGTCAAATTGATGTCACGGCAAAGCGAACGCGTTCCAAAGCGATCCCTTTCATGGATTCAGCCCCTGGATCACTTCTCTTCTCAACTTTCTCTCCAACCCCACAGCTGCTTCTCAATTCCGTGCTCTCCACCGCCATGCTTCCCACTTCGTGATTCGCGATAATGTCCTCTATCGCCGGAACTACAGCTCTGATAGCTCCAAGTGGTTACTGGTTATTCCTCACCACTCGCGTACGCAAGTATGCGCATATTTCCATGCTGACCTACAATGCGGTCCCGTGGGAGTTTTCAAGACATCATCCGGCTACGCTACTACTGGCGCGGCATGTACACCTTCGTACTTAAATACATACACTCCTGCCTCGCCTGTCAACATCGCAAGGCATCTCCTCATCATTCTGCTGGAGAGTTGCAGCCGCTCCCATGCCCACCACGCCCTATCGACCAGATCGGCATTGATTTCTACGGCCTGCTTCCGCACTCTGCGACCAGCAACTATTGGGCTATCATTGCGGTTGATCATCTGACGCGATATGTAGAAACCGCCGCCCTTCCGTCTGCCACAGCGACAGACGTTGCCTCCTTCCTTTTGCAGCGTTCCGTCCTTCGTCACGGTCCAATAAGGTGGCAGTTTGGGCTTGTTGGTAGTGCATGACGTATAAAATAGCGCAGCAGCAGACAAGGACATGAAAAAACACACACGAGCACTAACTTGCAACAGTTTATTGCAGAAGAGAGCCTGTAGATATATATGGCACGGCGATACATTGTGCAAGCGCGGCAGACGGTCCATTGTTAGTGGCTTCTGAGATATTCTAATTCCTTACGGGATAGCCCAACAGAGGGTTTTGCTATGCACTTATCACCTAATTCATTTCTGCTTCAATTATTTCTCGCGTGAGTTTGCAAGTGTGTTTGGCAATGACCGTGCATGCTTAAAAAAGAGGTTTACACTGGGATTCACATTTTCTGCAGTGTGCATCTAAAAAAAACCACCCTTCTTTTCTTTAACATTGTGACGATGTTCGCGAAGTCGCTCATTGGGAAGCATGCTGGCGTTTAAGTGGTCTTCTCGGAGCCTAAGCGACTGTCTAGCCTGGTCAGAAAAGCAAATGCAGTGGAAAGAGAACCACGCAGCTGCTTGATAAGGCATGCAAAACGATTCGTGCCTTACCAAGAAGGAGTTGTTTATACTCTGCCTCTGTCATGTGGCAAGTGTTACAACTGGCCAATGTGTGAACGAAAAATTAAAGGAGCACGAATATAATGTCTCTCGTGTCGCCATCACAGGCCACGTAGCAAAAAATTGCAGACACTGCAAAGATGACAAAGACGAGGAAGACGATGACGACCCAAAAGCCTGCATTCCACTCAACAATAAATGCTCTGTGATAGCAAAGTACCGCAACTCGCTAGCTGGAGAAATAATAGAAGCCCACCTCATAGCTAGGACCTCTGACCAATGTATCAGTACTCCCTCTTTAGCACTGTCAGATAAGGA
Source organism: Amblyomma americanum (assembly GCF_052857255.1). Classification (NCBI taxonomy): domain Eukaryota; kingdom Metazoa; phylum Arthropoda; class Arachnida; order Ixodida; family Ixodidae; genus Amblyomma; species Amblyomma americanum. The sequence continues at coordinate 216,694,927 of NC_135498.1, read as the reverse complement.
AAACCGTTACCTTGATTGTGAATGCTAACTTGTGAATGCAAACTTGTGCCTGCTGTAACAGTGATATTTTTTACGTATGACTTACCTGTTGACACATGCCTGATGTACTGGTGATTTTGAGTGTCACGCAAGTCAAGCGTGCTTGTACCCTTCCCGGCCACCAGGGCAGTATTTACACTGGCTGGCGGCCAATAAACGTTTTAGTTGTGAGTCAGCACTCTGTGTTGTGTCCTCTCATCTCTGTCCCGTCTGTCGCGCTGTTATGGATCATTGTTTTATCCACACAGCCCAAAAAAATGCTACTAAGAGCAGGAGCGACTCTAGAACCTATGCACACGCCTGATTGCTGAACGTAAAAGAGGTTGTCATGGCAAATCACAGTAGACTACAAATAAAATGACAGTATATTTAAAAAGCCTTCCGGAGAGAGAAATACCATAGTTTTCAATAAACACCCTTCCATCATTGTTTTTCCGTTATACACGACTTGACGCACCTCATCATTATGTCGTGAGGCATTGAATAATACAGGTCCTCAACGTCAATGCTAAGAAAATTGCACTGCCCTGGGTTCTCGTTCTTCAAATACGTGACCAAGGCTTCAGATTACTCAATGCTGAACAGGTCATCAATGACCAAGGACCGTAACCAGGCCTGCAAATACCTCTAGACAGCATCCTTCCAAGAGTTCTTTTCCGAAATGATGCACGAGAAGGGCATACCCTTGTTGTGTGTTTTCATGCTGCAGAAGGCCTTTAGATGTGTTGCCGAAGTCACCTATACCAATGATACAAGACGTAGAAGATTGTGCCCCTGCACAAGTGTCTCGGCTTGGTTCTTTACAACTGCCACCCGGAAATGCACCTGCCTGAAATTCTTCACCACCACCTCATTGGCCTTTTCGCCAAGCATGCTGCCTGGCATAACGATAAAAACAACGTCCTTGTAGACTCCACATCTTCCACAAAGAGGTTTGCCTCATTTTGTCAGTAAGAAATTATGTGTAATGTGCGTATGTCCAACGCGAAGACGGCATAAAATTACTTCTATAAATCGTTCCTAATTCCTATGGGTCTTCCATTCACCCAGGATAGGCTTTACAAAGTGCAGCTCGCTGTTAACCTCGTTGTCCCATGAAACCTGCCATTTTTCTCTGCTTATTTTGGACTACCTTGATGCAGTCCTTATGCGGTATGTTTACTGGTTTTACTTTACCATTTCGGGCAAGTGCGGCGCATGCATCAGCACTTTCGTTCCCGCTGACGCCCATGTCACTAGGAACCCAGCAGAACTGTATTGTATGTCCTTGTGTATAAGCTCTTATTGCATTATGTATTATGTTTCCTATTATAGATTCGACTGTCTGGTGTTTATTCCTGTAATTACGCTGAGGGAGTCAGTGTAGATAACACTACAGCAATTGCAAAGCACACTGCTGTAAAAATTGAAGCACACTGAGGCAGCCTGGCTACTTTCTCCCTTGTATTATTGCACTCCCTATATAGAGTGCAGTTTTAGAACCCTCTGTGTAGAAATCTGTGTAATTCTTGTATTTTTCCCTTACTCCAAAAAACTCTTGCTGTATATATTCCTATGGGGTTTGCCTTGTGTGAATGTGTGTCAGTGCGAAATCGCATACAGCAGGAAACAGGTACCAAGGTGGCAACTGATCGGGTCTCCGGGCAACATGGGGAAGCGCACCTAGTATGTTTATTTCTTGGCATTTTTCTACGAAGCAGAGGAGAAGTTCTGATTACACTGGCTACTGCATGTAAAAAGAAGAAAGGAACACCGACCAAAGGTTGTTGTCAAAAAGTACGGGATGTCACGGTGGAGGATGACGAGATCATGGTGTCCTTTGATGTGAAGTCGCTGTTCACCAGCGTACCCGTGAATCTGGCAGTGGAGGTGTGCTGCTCAGCGCTGCAGAATGACGACGGACTGTGTGACAGAATCCCTATCGAAGCATCGGATCTTCTGAAGCTGTTGCAGTTCTGCCTTGAGAACACTTACTTTGTTTTCTGAGGTGCAGTCTATAGACAAGTTCATGGCACCGCTATGGGCGCATCTATATCGTTGACAACTGCAAACCTTACCATGCAAGCAATAGAAGTCCAGGTACTGGCTACCTTCGAACCGCACCCAAAGGTGTTTGTACACTACATCGACGACTGCTTCTGTATTATCAAAAAAGACGCGTTAGGTGCTTTCACAGATCGCATCAAAAGCATGGAAGATTCCATTAAATTCACTGTAGAGGAGGAGACTGCCCGCTGTCTTCCTTTCCTGAAAGTTTTGGTTGAACGCTGTGGCAATCTGGTATCTCATCAACCGTCTGTCTTTTCGCTGACGATTGTGTCATCTATCGCCGCATCAGCAACAGCAGTGATCAGACAATATTACAGGAAGATCTCAGCAGAATCCAAAAGTGGTGCTCCGACTGGCTAATGCAGCTCAATGTTTCAAAATGCAAATTCGTGCACATTTCACGCAAACACTCCAATCTCTATTTTCCATACACCTTGAACTCCATAGTCTTGTCTCAAACTAATTCATACAGGTACCGCAGCATTGAGATAACGACCAGTCTAACATGGGGAGATCACATAACGAAATTATGTGCTAGTGCTTCCAGGACACTTGGATTCATCAGGAGATCACTTGCCCTGTCTCCTCCAGCCATCAGAGAACTACCATATGTAACATATATTTGCAGAAAACTTGAATACGGCTTAACAATATGGAACCCTCACCAGGCCTACCTGATTGACTCACTGGAAGCCATCCAAAACTGGGCAGCACGTTTCAGCACCTCGCAGTACAAACCTCAGCTCAGTGTTACTGTCATGAAATCATCTCTCGGTATGAAATCTTTAGCGCTTTGCCGAAAAATTTCAATTCTGTGCCTCTTCCACAAACTGTACTTCAACTTTCCAGCACTTCGGGAAAACCTCCTGCACACTCCGGTACGATCATCTCGCCGCTTATTTAATTCCTCTAGCATACAACACTTGCACGGCTCCACCAATGCATTCAACAAATCGTTTCTTCCTTGTGCAATTGAATTCTGGAATAACCTACCCGAAAACATTGTTGTTGAGACTAATTCTTCCAACTTTAGGCAGCTACTCATCGAACATTTTCAAGAATAATAAAACTTTCCTATACCCGGTGTCAGCTACGATCCACTGTAAAACGACCAAACACTTTGTTTGGACACGTTCTATTACTGTAATGTTTATTTCTGTGTGGTTCTTCTTCACATTTTCTTTGATTGACTATATTAATTTGTTTCTCTTTTACTTTGCCTAGTTTTCGCAATTTTGTTTGCCTTTTCATATGTATGACCGTCGGACACTATATATCCCCCCTTATGTAATGTCCCTACGGGACCCTTAAGGGTTCATAAATGATGATGATGATGATGATGATATTGCCAATTACATTACCCTCCTTGTCTCTTAATGCATACATCTGCCTTTTACCTATGCCTAGTTTCGTCTTCACCGCATTTAGGAAGGCTTCCTCCGTTCTTAAGAGCATGTTCAATTCTCTCCATATTAAATTTCCCTATGTCGGCTACTTTGCACTTATTTAACATTTATTCTGATATTTATGAAGTTCTATTCTGTCTGTTGGATTAGACGCCCTCATGCTTTGGCGTTATCTTTCGTCACCTGAGATAGCTTGCAGGTATCCTGCCAAACCGTCCTACTGCCTACTTCTACAGCGCACTCCATAATGATAGCTGCCAGATTTTCGTTCACTGTATGAACATTAGGATCGTCTTCCTCAGTGAAATCTGAATATCTGTTCTGCAGCGATATCCTGAATTCTTCTATTTTCCCTTTCACTGCTAACCCATTCATTGACTTCCTCTTCAATATCTTCTTCCGTCCCCTCTTCAAGTCTAAACTAATTTAAGATCTTGCCATTTTAGGGTCGCTACAACGCCCCTTTCAGAGGACGTCCACATCTTGAACGATGTCAGGTTGAACATATAGTATGAAGTCGATTTCATTTTTAGTTGCACCATTGGGGCTCTTCCAGGTCCACTTCCTGTTCTCTCATTTGCGGAAGAAGGTATTCATGATCCCTAAATTATTTCCATCTGCGAACTCTACTATTAACTCTCCCGTACTATTCCTAGAGCCTATCCCATAGTTGCCTACCGCCTGGTCGCCAGCCTGCTTCTTGCCCACCTTTGCATTGAAGTCGCCCATCAGTACAGTACACTGCGATTTTACTTTGTTCATTGCCAATACCACGTCTTCATAGAAGCTTTCAATGGTCTGGTCATCATGGCTGGATGTAGGCGCATAGGAGTGCACTACCTTCAGCTTGTACCTCCTATGGAACCTGATCTTATGGAGCCTGCCACCCTCTCGTTAATACTACAGAGCTGTTCTACCTTGCCAGCTATATCCTGATTAATGAGGAATCCCACACCTTGTTTCAGTCTGTCCGCTAATCTCTGATAGCACAGTACGTCCGTCCTTTAGTACTGTACACGCCTCACCTGACCTCCTAACTTCACTAGGCCCTATGACATCCCATTTAATTCCCGCTAGTTCCTCGAGCAGCACTGCTAGGCTAGCCACACAAGCTAAGGTTCTGGTGTTAAACGTTGCCAGGTTTAGATTCCGATGGTGGCCTGTCCGGAGCCAGTGATTCTTAGCACCCTCCACTGCGTCACAGATCTGACCGCCGCCTTGGTCAGTTGCTCAACAGCTGCTGGGGACTGAAGCTGCTGGGGACTGAGGACCGAGTGTTAATTGGTTCTGGTGAGGGAGTGCGTTGTCTCTTCTGGTCACCAATCTCAGGCCTCCCCTCAGGCCTGGTTATGCAATTCAATCGACACGCATTTTTTTTTTTACCCGGTGAAGAATTGTCCACAACCAGGATTCAAACCCCGGTCCTTTAGCACGCGAGGCGGACGCTCTACCTCTACGCCATCGCTGAAGCTTAACTGCCTTACAGCATGAAAATAAGCCTGATATATTGCTGCAAACCTTTGTAGTGTTTGTTTGGTCATTCTACAAAGCTGCCGGCACGCCGATTTACCGCTTTGTTTGCGATGCATAACACGACGAGATTTATCTCGATCGCACCTAGGCGGAGCCAATTCTATGTTGTTCCAGAATGTTGTAGTAACTTTGCATCCTTTATCTAGAAAGTTTGCTAGCAGCTTCAAATTGAGCATGGCCAAGAGTGGCAGGCATTCTCTTCGAAGACCGCCGAGCATGCTTGTTGCTACGCCACCGCCGAGTGATTCAGTCCATTGTGGGCGCAAGCAAGTCAGCAAAAATAAAACAGAGGTTGGTTTAGACACCATTTTAGCTGTCTTTCTGCTCTCTGAATTGCAGCCACCACTTCGTGACATCAGGTGGAGGTGCGGGGTAGCTGTCCATGTACCGCCCATCCCCTTCAAGTCGTAACACCAGCCCTCTGCGCTTCGGACAAGAGGACGAGCCAGCCGACATCTCCAAGGAGAGCAGCTTGAGTTTGGGATCCTGACGAACCACACACGACAACAAAAACATGCCGCAATGTCAACCGTGCCCTCATAACAGACGTCGACCCTGATCGCCCTGCAGCAGCCGTGAATGGCGCTAACATTCAGTGGCTCTCCAGGCAAAGAACACTAGGGATGGTTGGACCAATTTGAGCACGTTGCATCATTCAACAGTTGGGATGATGCAGCTAAGATAGGGCACGTCTTTTCCTCACCGGAGGGCTCAGCATGCAGGTGGTATGAAAACCGCGAGTTTTCATTAACGACATAGGGGCTATTCCAGAGAGAATTTTTAAGACATTTACCAGTGTCATGAGGAAAGAAAAAGCCGAACGACTCCTTGAGCCCAGGATCCAGCTTTCGCACGAGCCCGTACGTGGTTGCATGGAAGAAATGAAGCGGCTCTTTCATTGCCCTGATCCCAATATGGCTGAGGAAAAGTAAAGTTCAGTTCTTAATGCGCGGCGTCAAACAGCTCTTTTCCAGCCTCGTCCGCACGCCACCAAGAACCGTCGAGGAATTCATGCAAGAAGTCTGCACCCTCGAGAAGGCCCTCCATGTCTGAACTCGGCAGTACAACCACGCTGCTTATATCTCTGCACTTTGACCGGATGTGATGACCACCACCAGCAACACCTTGCAACAAGTTATCCGTGAGATCATCCGCGAGGAGCTACGACAACTGCTGCCATCCTACGCACAGCTCCAAGCATCGACTCTCATGGATGTGGTGCAGGAAGAAGTGCAACAGGCACTTGGCACCCTGACGGCCACAGAACCCCAGGCCATGACCTACACCACTGCAGAACGCAGTCCTCGGCCCCCAGGACACCCTTGCGTCATCTCTGAGATGACCATTTGTTCTAGAACGCCGCCTCCCTGACCCTGCCCACCCAGCCTATGAGCGACGCTCAAGCCCCAGGAAATGCGACGCCTGGAGGACATCTGACAACCGGCTGTTGTGCTTCCATTGCGGTGAGGCCAGCCATATTCTTCGTGACTGCCTGTACCGACGTATCGGTCTTCGTGCATTTGCCATTGACGCACCACAAGCACACTTTGGCCAACGTCCACAAGAAATCAACAAGTACCTGCATCGAGCGGAGTATGTGCTGAACCACCTTTTGCGCTCACCATCGCCGTCAGCCTCACACTTTGCGTCGCCACGCCGCAGCTACACAGCCGCGATATGAGCAAGGTTTCCCAGCCTACGTAATGGAAACAAAAGACAGGAACCTCTGGAGGTGAGGTTGCCCATGAGCGAAACGGCAAAAATCCTCTAACAGCCAAGCCGCATGAAGACAGCACCCCCGACACGCCAACGCCGCACACAATGGCAACCTCGACCACGACGCGAACCGCTTTCAAAGCGACGCCACCACTGAGAAAAGCTTCAATGACACACCCTACCCACTGCTCCCATACCCGAAGAAGCCATGACTGGACACCCAGGATGACGTACAATGCAAGAGCCAGGACGTCTGACTTAGAAGTATATATCGACGGCCAGAAAGTTGCCGCTCTAATTGACACAGGAGCCAATTACTCGGTGATGAATGGAACATTCACTATGCAGATAAGGAAAGTCACGACCGCTTGGGGTGGCCCACAAATTCGCACCGCAGGAGGCCACCTGATTATGCCATCAGGACGATGCACAGCGCGAGTGACTGTCAAAGGACATACCTATACTGCGACTTTCGTTGTGCTACAGCAAAGTTCCCGCGAAGTGATCTTGGGCCTGGATTTCTTTAATGAGCATCAGGCGATCGTTGACCTGCGATCCAAGCTGATCCCGCTTTCAACCGATGAGGCCATCCCTTCGATGAGAACCGTGGAAAATCACGTTGCCCTGAGTGTCCTTGAGCAAGAGAGCGTCCCACCCCGTTCAAGCATCTTCATCACCGTAGGCACCACCAAAGCCAATAACACTGAAACTATCATTGAAGGGAACATGCAATTTCTTCTAGACCGAGGAATCAGAATCGCACATTTCCACAATGGCCAAGCCGAAGTACTGCTGACAAACTTCAGCGAAAAATGTCGGTACATTGACAGTGGAATGACAATTGCTTTTTTCAACGAAATATCCAACGTAGGAGACTACTTCACCCTCTCCGACCCATCCGGAAATGATTTGCCTTACCAAGAGAACTTGCTCATTTTCTACATCAAACCAGCCCTGGCCCGGAAACAGACAAGACCAGATCCACAATCTGCTCCGAAGCTATAGCGAGTGTTTTTCATCTGTAGGCTTAACGCCTCAGGAGCGAAGGAACAAGACCACTGCTGCGAACCGACACCAGAACAGAACTGCGAGCCGTGGCTGCACGAGCCACGGCCAGGTGCGTCTTTATTTTCTTCACCGGGTGGCGCACGCTATACGGGTTCCCGGCACCACCCAAGAGAGGGCGCTACAGGGCCCCCTGCCTGTCTGTGGCCAGGAAGAGAGTTTTGCGGACTAAGAAATATAGAGTCAGGTACCACGAGTAGACACGTTGTGCGTTGCGTGAGGAGAGGAGGAAACGGCTGAACACTTGATACTTTTCTGTAAAGGGCTTCACCCCACAGTGGAAAGCAGCAGGGCTGATTTATCCAAGGACAGTGAAGGGAAAGTAGATTTTAAGCGGGCAGAAGTAACCAAGTGAAGGTTATCTGATTGGTGGCTAAAATCAAGACAAGAGTAAAATTTCATAAGTCATGGCTAGGTGGCTTGAGCCACCGCCTAATTTAAAGGGTTCAGCCTTATCCATCCATCCATCCATCCTAGACTGGAAGTCGAAACGGACAAGAGGGCCGGCGATGACACTGGACCACTAGGTCAGGTGGCGATGCGAGACTTTCCAGTGCGGTCTCCACGTAAGCCGGCTTAAGGCGGTTTAGGCTGACGGTCTCTTCACGGCCGTTCTGTAGGAGGGTGGCAGTTTTCGGGTGCGGTGGAGAACGTGGAAAAGTCCGTCATAGGCCAGAGTTAGTGGTGCTCGGACAGCATCGCGGCGCACTACAACGTGGGTCGAAGTGGCCAGGTCAGGGTGCACGAAAATGATATGGTGACGGGACGGACGCGATGGAGTAGGCCGGAGGTCTTTAACGCAGTCCAGCAGGCATTGAAGGAATTCTTGGGGCTGGACTGGGAGCTGCTGTAATGTAAAGAAGTCTCCTGGAAGACGCAAAGCACAACCATACACCAGCTCTGCAGCTGAGCACTGTAAGCCTTACTGGATGGCGGCCGTTAGACCAAGGAGCACAAGGGGCAAGGAGTCGACCCAGGTGGTGCAATTGAGGCGAGCAGCTAGGGCGGCCTTCAAATGGCAGGGAAGGCATTCCACCATGCCGTTGAAACACAGGTGATATGCAGTGGTATGGCAATGCCTGGCACCGAGAATATGATTAAGGGAAGCAAACAGGGAGGACTCAAACTGGCATCCACAGTCGGTTGTCATGGTGCCAGGACAACTAAATCGAGATACCCACGCAGAAATGAAGGCGCGGGAAACAGTCTCTGTGGTGATGTCAGGAATGGTGACTGCCTCCGGCCAGTGAGTGAAGCGGTCAACCATGGTCAGGATATAACGGTAGCCTCGAGACACGGGTAGAGGGCCCACAATGTCGAGATGTACATGGCCGAAACGATGGCCAGGTGGTAGGAAGGCTTGAGAAGGTGTTTTGGTATAATGGCAGACCTTGGTCGTCTGGCAGGGTAGACACAGGCATGTCCAAGCGTGCACATCAGCGTTGATTCTGGAACAAACATAGCGCTGAGTGAGAAGGCACTGAGTAGCCCGAATGCCTGGGTGGCATATGTCACGTAGAGAATGAAAGATGGGGCGACATAGTAAAGCCGGACTAAAAGGGCGGGGACAGTCTGTTGACACATTGCACCAGAACGGCTCAGGCGAGCAGGGATGGGGCACAAGCCATAGATGGAAAGAACGGGGCTTCTCTCGAAAAGCGGCAAGCTCACGGTCATTCTGCTGTGCGGAAGAGAATGCGGCCCAGTCGACAATGGGAGATGGAGTGTCTACAATGGCTATACTAGAGAGGGCATCAGCGGCGGTGTTGGCGGCATCTTTCGCATGGCGGATGTTGGTAGTAAACTCCAAGATATAAGTGAGCTGACGGAGTTTGTGTGACACGTACTTCGATGAGTTGGTGCGGAACACATACGCCAGTGGCTTATGATCGGTCAGCACGTGAAACTGGCATCGTTCTACAAAATGCCGAAAGAGCTGTATCACGGAATAGATAGCTAGTCGATCTCGGCCGAAGACGCTGTAGCGGGTCTCAGCAGGAAGTAGATTCCGAGAGTAAAAAGACAATGGTCTCCACTCGGAGTTAATGTACTACCGTAAGACGGCTCCGACAGCCACTCTGGAGGCATCCACCATCAATCTCGTAGGGGCGTTGCCGCACGGATGGACAAGCAGCACGGCGTTTGCGACTGCTTGCTTTGCGGCGGCAAAGGCGGCTTGGGCTTCTGATGACCAAGAAATGGCAGAGGACGGGCCAGCGGTTGACTGGAGGAGGTCGGTGAGCGTGCGAAGCAGCTCTGCACAGTGCGGGATAAAGCACCTGGAAAAATTCACCAGCCCCAGGAATTGTCTTAAGTGGCAAAGTGTTGTAGGCTGGGGATAATTCTCGATGGTCTAGACGTGGGACGCTAGAGGGCGGATACCCTCTGAGGATAAGTGATGACCCAAAAACTCAAGCTCCGATGCACCAAAAACACACTTGGAGGCATTCACAACCAGGCTGTACTGCTGCAGACGCTTGAACAAAGCATGTAGCTGTTGCTCATGATCTTCAGGCACAGAGCTGGCAATGAGGACATCATCAGGTATGCAAATACAGTCAGTAGGCCCCGCGTGACCTCAGCCATGAAACGCTGGAAGGTTTGAGCAGAATTGCTTAGTCCAAAAGGCCTTCGCACGTACTCAAACAAAACAAAGGGTGTCGTGATGGCGGTGCTAGGTATGTCGGTGGGTTCGATAGGAATTTGGTGATACGCCTTAACCAGGTAAACTTTGCTAAAAATGGTGCAGCCGACGAGGCGCAGCGTAAAGTCCTGGATGTGGGGCAGCGGATACCTGTCGTGGACAGCCTTGGCATTCAACGCCCGATAGTTGCCCATGCGCTGGACGACGGGCGGATAATGCCGAGCTGCAGCATGTGGTCGAACTCACATTAAGGCAATGATGCCGCAATGCTGACGTAAGGCAATGATGCCGCAAGGTAAGGCAATGATGCCGCATGCTGACGTCCAAGTCGAAGTACGAGAGGAAGTCCGAGCCGATGATCGGGTGAACTACGTCTGCGATGAGGAAGACCCATTGAAAAGTGCGGTGAAGCCCGAAGTCGAGGGTGAGGGATCGTAGTCCCTACGTGGCTATAGACGAGGCGTTGGCAGCACGGAGCGACTGCCCTGAAGAGTTGGAACAATCAGCCTTCGTTGGTGGAACCATGCTGATTTGCACGCCCGTGTCTATAAGGAACCGGGTGCCGGAGAACTTGTCAGTTACCATGAACAGGCGGCTTGGATGACTGGCGGGACCACACACCGACATTAGTGTACCCGGCCACGAACAGGGCGGTGTACAGTTCGTGGCCCGGTGTCAAAAACGCCGGTGGTACCAGCAGAGAGACGGAGGGCTCCGACTCTGAGCTTGACGTGTGCACAAAAGGGTGCGATGATCGAGACGAGGTGGCCGAGTCTCCTGGGGTGGACTGCAGAGTGCGGCGACTGAGGCGACAAGCTCATCGAGATGGGCCTCAAGGTGCGAAATCGCCGTGTCCATAGGCAGCAAAACAGCAGTGACGGACGGGGAGGTCGCCTCATGAATGTTATCACCAAGCTCAGCCAGGCAGTCGAGGGTGACGTCACCGGCTGCTGCAAGGACGAGGTGGATGGGCTGGGGAAGGCGTTGGAGGAAAAGCTCTCGAAGCAACGCTGAGTGGTTGGGGATATCTCGCTCCCCGAGAAGCTGTCGCATCCAGCGCAGAAGCTGGAAAGGGCGCCGCTCGCCAACGTCTTCCTCAGTAAGGAGCTGCCGGAGGTGGGTGCATTCTGACGGCATAAATCTTTCCAGTACCTTGGTTTTCAGGTGCTGATATGGGGTAGTGCCCATGGGGCGGAGAGAATGCCGGAGAGCTCACTAGCAACGTTAGGAGGAAGGTTCGAGGCGACATGGTAGTAGCGCGTCGTCTCCGAGCTGATGCGGGAAGAGCAAAATTGCACCTCGATCTGGTGGAACCAAACTTGCGGGTTCTGGGGCCAGAAAGGTGGAACGCGAACCTGCAGTGACGAGACGTCCTGCGGACGTCGAGACGTCCTGCGGACGGGAGTCCAGTCCCGTGTATGCTGCGGGATCGGTCATTGCTCGTCCTAGGTCACCAGTTGTAGGCTTAACGCCTCAGGAGCGAAGGAAGAAGACCACTCCAGTAACATGAGATCTTGGGCGAGTTGGTTACTTGTCTTAGGCATAGTAGCAGGGCAAGAAAAACAAACACAAAAGAACTAGACACGGAGTGACACGCACAGACTCTCTCGCGGTGTCTAGTTCTTCTTTTTGTGTGTGTGAAGAAGACCACTGCTGCGAACTGACACCAAAACAGAACTGCGAGCCGTGGCTGCACGAGCCACGGCCAGGTGCAGTCTTTATTTTCTTCGCCGGGTGGCGCGCGCTATCCGGGTTCCCGGCGCCACCCAAGAGAGGGCGCTACAGATTATAGCCGAAGGGCCGATAAGTGCCGATTGCCAACCATCGCATTATAACTGACCAGCACGACCGACCTCTCCGCCAAAGACCCTACTGTGTGCCGCCGCGAGAACGACAAGACATCTGGGACCAAGATGAAGAAACGCTTCACAACGACGCCATCCAGCCATGAAAGAATCCCTTGGCGGCACCAGTTGTTGTAGTAAAAAAGACGGCACACTTGAATTCTGCGTATTACAGCCGCTTGAACAATATAACAAAGAAGGACGTCTACCCTCTCTCCACATCCACAACACACTGGACCGGCTCTGCAATGCCAAGCATTTCTCATTGATGGACCTCAACAGCGGCTATTGGCAAATTGAGGTGCAAATTGAGGTCGATGAAAGAGATCGCGAGAAGACCGCATTCATCGCTCCGGATGGCCTCTTCGAGTTCAAGGTGATGCCATTTGGTCTCTGCTCCGCACCACTGACGTTTCAGCAAGTAATGGATACATTGCTAGCAGGCCTGAAGTGGCAAATCTGTCTGGTATATTAAGATGATGTCGCCTTCGCCTCGAACTTTGAAGAGCCGCTTGAACAATATAACAAAGAAGGACGTCTACCCTCTCTCCACATCCACAACACACTGGACCGGCTCTGCAATGCCAAGCATTTCTCATTGATGGACCTCAACAGCGGCTATTGGCAAATTGAGGTCGATGAAAGAGATCGCGAGAAGACCGCATTCATCGCTCCGGATGGCCTCTTCGAGTTCAAGGTGATGCCATTTGGTCTCTGCTCCGCACCACTGACGTTTCAGCAAGTAATGGATACATTGCTAGCAGGCCTGAAGTGGCAAATCTGTCTGGTATATTAAGATGATGTCGCCTTCGCCTCGAACTTTGAAGAGCACCTGAAAAGGCATGCTTCGAACAGTACTACGGCCATCAAGTCGTTAGGCCTAACCCTGAAAGCAGAGAAGTACCACTTTGCCTATGAAAAGCTGCTTTTTCTAGGTCACATCAATAGCAAGAAAGGAGTACGCCTAGACCTGCGGAAAACAGCTGCTATGAACAGTTTCCACTGCATGCCGACAAGAAAGCTGTGCGCAGATTTCTCGGACTGTGCGTGTATTATTGATGATTTGTCAAGCACTTTTCGCGCATCGCCAAGCCTCTGACCCACCTCACAAAGGGAGACGTGCCATTTAAATGGAAAGCGCCACAACAGGGAGCCTTCAAGGAAATTCACCGTCGTTTACAGTCCCCACCGATCCTCGCACACTTTAATGAAAATGCCGAGACTGAAATTCATATCAACTCAAGCAGCGCGGGCCTAGGCACCGTCCTCGTTCAGAAAACTGACGGACTGGAGAAAATAATCGCGTATGCTAGCTGTTCCCTGTCCAAGACCGAGGCTAACTATTCGACAACTGAGAAGGAGTGCCTTTCCATCACCTGGGCAACGTCAAAATTCCGCCCCTGCCTGTACAGACGACCGTTCAAGGTGGTCAGCAATCGCCATGCCCTGTGCTGGCTAGCCAGTTTGAAGGACCCCTCCGGCCGCCTCGCTCGATGGAGCCTGCGACTCCAGGAGTTGGATGCCACCATCATTTACAAGTCCGGACGCAAGCCAACTGCCTGTCAAGAGCCACTGAAGATGCAGCGCCGCCGCCGGACGACGATGAGGACGCCTTCCTGGGACCCATCAGCCCCAGCTCTTTTACTCAGCAGCAATGCTCGGACCCCAACCTAAAATGCCTCATCGAGTACTTGGAAGGCGAGCTGAGCTTTATTTCACCCCCCCCCCCCCCCTGGTTCAAGTGAGGATTGCCTTTGTTCTGAGTAAAGAATGATGTCTTCATGAAGAACTTTGCAGCAGACAAAAGAGCCTACCTCCTTGTTGTACCTGCAAGTATGCGCGAAGAAGTTATTCAGGCTTCACAAGACGAGCTGACAGCTGCAAATCTCTGGCTTTCTCGCACCCTCTGCCGAAATTGAAGACAAGTATTACTGGCCCCAACTGTCTGCCAATGTCGCACATTATGTGAAAACCTGCCAAGATTGTCAGCGATGAAAGACCCCTCCCACACCCGACCAGCATGATTTCTGAACCTGATTGAACCCCCTCAAGACCCTCTCAGCAGATTGGCATGGACTTGCTTGGCCCTTTCCCCAAGTCAACGTCTGGAAATAAGTGGATCATCATAGCGACCGACTACCTGATCCGCTGCGCAGAGGCAAAAGCCTTACCAAACAGAACAGCACCAGAAGTCGCCAAATTTTTCGTAGAGTGCAGTCTTCTGTGACACGGTGCCCCAATGTTCTCATCACAGACAGAGGAACAGTATTCACGACAGAACTGATACAAGCCACCCTGCGTTACAGCCAAACCAGCCAACGGAGGACAACTGAATACCATACGCAGGCTAACGGACTGACCGAGCACCTGAACAAAACCATCGCAGATATGCTCGCCATGTATGTCGATGCCGAACATCAGACCCGGGACATCATCCTGCCTTACATTGTCTTCACAACACCACAGTGCAGGAGACCACCCAGATGAAACCTTTTAGGCTCGTCCATGGCAGGGAGGCCATGACCACGCTAGACGCAATGCTGCCCAACGTTACTAAAGAAGACACGTCGAAGTCGCCGCCTACCTTCAATGCACAGAAGACACCCGAAGACTTGCCCGATTACGGATCAAAGATCAGCAGCGGTCCGACGCCAGACGCTACAACCTACGAAGACGCAACGCGGAATACAAGCTGGGAGACCAAGTCTGGGTTTGGACGCCCATTCGCCGCCGTGGATTGAGTGAAAAGCTTTTGCGCCGCTATTTCGGCCCGTACAAGGTTCTTCGCCGGCTGGGTGAACTGGATTATGAAGTCATCCCTGATGCAATGACTGCATCCCAGCGACGCCGCGTACGACCAGAAGTTGTCCATGTTCACACTACCTTATCACAATACCAGACAGTGCAACATAGCCACGGGTGATGCCATGAACGAATACATATTGCATAAAGCAAACAGTCATGGGAAAAGGAGGAGCCATGGCATCATCCAAGCTGCAGTGAATGAAGTCATTATCTCAAGTGGGAATCATGAAGACTAAGCCTATTCAAGCCAGTCCGTCCTATTGCCTCCGTTTAAATCTAAGATGGAGACTTAGACGGTGGAAAAGGACCGGTTAGTTGTGACAGTGATGCCCGCTCGCGCCTACATTAGGCTCGAAAAAATGAATTATCGGTCAGCTAATGATCTCTATGGTACTGCTGGTGTTCATTTTAGTCACAAAGTTCGAAATATCAGTCGTAAATATGTATGAGGTGTATGACAGTTCCTTAATAAAGTCCCAAATATACTTTTGGGAAGAAAGCAGAAGAGGCCATTTTGGCTAATTTCCGCAAAGTGGAAAATGTAAAGCCTCAGACCGTGAAGATAAAGGCCGAAAAACTTTCTGAGTTCAACCTGACTAAGATCGGGCAGGCTATAAAGAAGACCAAAGGTGTCAGCCTTAACACCTTCTTCAAGGTCAAGACGTACAAAGAGGATTGGCCCTTCAGAACAATTGTTTCGGAGCGAGGAACCTGGCAGCATGTTTTGGGGCGCTTCCTACAAGATTCCCTTTCCTTACTAACAGTGGGCGATCATTTCATGATAAGAAAGCCAGAGCAAGTCTCTAACTACCTCGAAGAGCAATGCCTGCAAGGGGCAAACATTTTCTCTATGGACCTAAAAGACTTATACTACTCCCTGCCAGACGATCAGCTGTTCGAGGCAGTTAAAGAAAGCATTGAAGCCTTGGTAACAGTAAAGTTTCAAAATGCCTGCGGCATTAGTTGTACAAGCTTCCTTGAAGTGCTGGCATTCTACCAGCGCTCCACCTTCATAACCTTTAATGGAGGGCTGTACATCCAACAAAAAGGAGCGTGCATAGGATCATGTGTTGAGCCTCTTCTTAGCGACCGGCTACTTGGGACGTTATGACAAAACCCTGAAAGAAGCCCTGCAAACCAGCAGCTCGCTTAGCATCTTCCGTTATGTGGACGATTTTTTGATCGTCTACAAGGCATCTGATTCAGGACCCCAGAGGGATGTGGAAGACCATTTCCAGATCTTTGCAGAGACTTTTAAAGACTTCACTTTGACAAAGGAATTACCTGAAAATAACCAACTCCAGTTTCTTGATCTGCGCCTATTCATACTGCTTGTGTTACTCTCTGCGATCAAAGAAAGGCATCATGCCATACCTTTCAGAGCACTCCGAACTAGTTAAAAGGGCAGCAGCGACAAGCGCCATGAAGAACGCCCTCAACTCGTCATGTCATCATCGCATCAATGAAAGCTTCAAGAGCCAGCTGCAATGACTGCACACTGCTGGCTTCCCAGATGCGGTTCTCCGTAGTGTTGGCAACAAGATCCTGAAAGACTTCCGGCAAGCGGCCACAGCGACGCAGGAGCATGAGGGCAGAGAGAAAACTGTTGTGATCCCGTACGTGCACGGCGTGAGTCGTCCGCTGAAAAAAGCCTTAGGGCGGTCCGACGTCACGTTGGTCTTCTCTGCGCCAAACAAGCTCGAAAAATTTTGCAAGCTGGTCAAAATTTTTTTTATTTAAGCATACTGTAAGCCTAGTTAGGCTCTTACAGGACTGGGCAAAATAATGGGACAATTATACAAGAAAATAGCATATCCAGTATAACATACACGAGATACAAAACATGCACCTGCAGTAGAAAAGACCATAGCAAGTAGGCCGAGACCATCAACGGTCAAAGGACATGCACATTGCTATACACGTTCATTTCGATTCAATTAAAACACTAGAAAGGAGAACGACGAAACCACGAAGCGATACAATCAGGTCAACACGATAGTCAAAAAGGCATAACTAAGAGAAAGAAAAAATGATATTAAACAGAACACTCGCGGTGAATACCCCAAGACATCGTAGGAGGGTTTTTTTTTCCCTCCTTTTGCTCTTTTTATTGTAAATTCGGTTTTTGAAAAAATGACTACGTTTTTCAAAAAGATATCAAGAGAGACGTCGTCCATGAATTCGTGAGGCAGGTTATTCCATTCTTCAATGGCTAATGGAAAAAATGAGAATTTATATGTTACATCGCGTTGAGATGGGTCTGATGCACTTTTCACGGTTTAATCGCTTCGAACGAGGATAAGGTGCCTTGATGTACTGATTTTTATCAAGTCTTATGTGATCATTGTAAAGAATAAAAAGAAACTTCATCGAAGCAACGCGTTGCCGACAAGCAAGGGTAGGGATACGCGCTTTAGCTCGCAGGGAAGATACGCTGTCATGACCTGAGTAGCAGGAATAAATAAACCGGAGGGCCTAATTTTGAATTTTTTCCAGTTGGTCGCTGAGGTAAGACTGATGGGGGCTCCAAATGATGGTGTCGTATTCAAGGATGGACCTTATGAGGATATTATAGGCTGTTAGCTTTACATGAGGAGGAGCTGCTGACAGTTTTCTACGGAGGAACCCGAGCTGTTTGAATGCTTTTGCACACGTGTTGGATATATGCGTGTTCCAGCTTAGCTTATGGGTAAATGTAACGCCTAAATATTTCACCGTATCCACCCTCATTATGATAGATCCTGATAAATTGTAAGAACATACAAGAGGCACTTTTTTACGGGTAAATGAGATGCAAGACATTTTGTTGATATTTCCATTCCCCGTGTTTCGCACCACCTGGCAATGTTATTTACAGAAGAATTTAATTTTAACTGATCGTCCGGTCTATGCACCGTAGTGTACAGAACGCAGTCGTCAGCGAAAAGGCTTACTGTTATTCCAGGTTCAGCAAAGGCATGGATATCGTTGATATATATTAGGAAAAGGATCGGTCCCAAGACGGATCCCTGTGGGACCCCGGAGAAAACGTTCAGTCGTTCGGATTGTGCATTATTCATTTCAACATACTGCGTGCGACCTGTGAGGTAAGATTTTATCCAGGTTATTACTTTTGATTTAATGCCAATAGTACGGAGCTTGTCGATTAATTTAGAATGTAGAACATGATCAAATGCCTTCCTAAAGTCATTCAAAATGGCATCTGCTTGAAGCTGGGAATCGATCACTTGTGCAAAATCATTTGTTATTTCTAATAGCTGAGTGATTGTTGACAGTCCTTTTCTGAAGCCGTGTTGTCTGCTGTAAATTAAGTTATTTTCTTCCAAAAACATTGTTATGGATTTGTTGTTTATATGCTCTAATAGCTTGCAGCTGCAGCTAGTTAATGAAATTGGTCTATACATATCTACAGATAGTCTGCTGCCGCTTTTGTGAATTGGAATAACCTTTGCACATAGCCAGTCGGACGGACGGGCGCCCGTTTCTAGAGAAAGTGTGAAAATTTTGTGCAAAAACGGGGCCAGTTGTTCCGCGTGTCGCTTCAGAAATGTATTTGATATGTTGTCTGAACCAGGACACTTTTTGACATCAATCTGCAAAAGCCAGTTCACTATACCTGTCTCGGTAATCACGATATCCGGCATCAGTGATTGTGGTTCACTTATGGTAGTGCTTGTAGCAAACTCACGAGTAAATACAGACTGGAAATGTTGATTGAAAGAAGTTACGATAATATGGGGGTCTGTAACTACTCTACCGTCTATTTCCATTTGTGATACACGGGGCTCAGGGCTCGATAAATACCGCCAGAACTTTCCTGGATCTCGAGTAATAAAATTAGATAAAGTTGTTGAGAAGCACATTTCCCGCGCGTTCTTAATTTCCAGTCTTAGTTTGCTCGCAAGTTCACTTATCTGAAAACTATTTCCTTTTCTTCTGCGCATACGCTGTAGTCTTCGTTTCAGATGAATGATGTTACGTGTAATCCACGGGGTTTTCCTCTTTGTTCGTTTTATCCTTGTAGGTACAAATTTTGCCTCACACTGTGTTATCGCTGCTTTTACTTGTAGCCATAGGTTATTTACACAGCGGGACTCTGCACAAGAAAAGCTGTCGAGGATTGATTCTAGATGATCTATAATGCCTACATCATCTGCCCTGCTGTAGTCTTTATAGCGACGAAAGAGTTACTGTGATTACGATAAGCGTGGTGGCGCAGGTGAGGAAAAGTGAGAAAGAGCAATTTATGGTCCGAAATCTCGTTTTCCACACTAATTTCAGGAGAGAGAAAACTAGACACAAAGGCTAGATCTAGTACGGAAATTGCGGTTCCTTGGACACGCGTTGGCTCATTTACCACTTTTACTCATTTACCGAACGGACGCTCCAATGTGCACGTCACAGCGCAGTTCTCCACGTGCGGTCCCAGCAAAACCTGTACGAAGCAAAGCACGAAGTTTAGCATCGTGCTCCGGGCGATGCTGCCAAGCCCACTGGTGGGCTTCGAGCAGTCGAGCAGGGTTAGTCGAGCAGATACGGTGCCAAAACAGTGTGGAAAGAAGCACGAAAAAGCGTTCATTGATTGTACAAAGGAAGTCGTCTACGATATTCTTTTATCGTTTGGATCAGCATACATAGGACAAACTGGGCGCTGTTTGAATGACAGGCTCAGAGAGCATAATAAAGATATAAAAGACGGTGCAAGGATGAACTTGCCTGAACACATGACCTCATGCCAGTGCACTGCCACTTTGGACAGGACCAAGGTTCTTAAACGCTACAAGAACCAGCTTGACCGCGAACTTTTTGAGGCATATGCTATACATCAACAAGGGGAGAAGTGCGTCAGCACTCCTTCTGTTAACCTGAAGAGAAAAGAAATCAGATTTCTCGATGGCTGATTAGAAGAATCTTGTGACCTAGTTTCATGCTTTTATCATATGTATGGGTTTTAATATTAACGATGCTGCAATAAATTTCTTTCAGTTGATAGTCAGCGCCCGTGTGTGTGTCTTGCTTTCTTGGTCCCGTCTGCTGCGCTGTTTCCATGCAAAGAATGTACCAACTAGCCCGGCTTACTCCTTTGTTCAAGAAATTTAGTTTTCCGAAATATGGGAAAACTAAGCGCAGAGCCCTCGAACACCACCTAAAGGCACAACCTTACACGCCACTCATCACTGCACTATCACAAACATACACTCATGCCAAACTCACCAGCTACTCTGCATACAGCCAGACAGAAACCCCAGATCACCGCCCCTCAACTGCTATCCTGGTGCATCAGAACCTGATAGCCAATCAATATGACCTAGACTGTCAAGACGTCCCCTATACATTTGTCGTGATCTGCCCTAATAACCGAACCCAGTCTTCCCTAGTTCCCTAGATGTCCTCAATGTTTACGCCCCCCCCCCCCCCCCCCCCCTCGTGATAGAAGTTCTCGGCGACTTCAATGCACCCCACACAGCATGGGGATACACCGGCAAAGCTTGTCGCTGTAAAGGTTTGGGCAACAGCACAGACACTCGGCCTCACGCTTCTTATTGACCCAAACAGACCTACCAGAATCGGCAATACTGCTACCCATGAGAGCTGCCCTGACCAAACCTTCGCTCAGAATCTTCCTGGCGCTAGCTGGAAAAACCTCGACATTAACATTAGCAATGACCATTATGCCCTTAGCACCACTATCCCATCTTCTAGTCACAAACTGCCACAACGCACAACTAAACACACCAACTGGGACACTTTCTGATTTGTACATGCTCAACGCTTGCATAGCCTCATAGAGGACATTAACACATGGACAGCTACGCTTCTCCAAGACGCAGCAAATACCACCTCCACCTTACCACTCCCAGATGCCAACTCTTCCATATGTGGGCAGCCCAGCGCAGCTAGCATGCCCGATGGTTACGCAACAAACGCAGCTGCCAGCTCAAGCTCCATCTCACTCGGCTTGAGCTGGACATTTACTCCAAAATTAAGCCGAGAACAGTGGCAGCAAACATGTGACCGCCTAAACAGCAAGTTAGGGTGTAAAAACACATGGTTCCTGTTCGAACACCTCCTCAACCCAACCCAAACAAAATCTGCCTCCCACAATCCCTTGCACTAATGAAGAGCTACTAGCCGCCCTGAAAGATAGATGCCTCAACACCTCCAACGACATTCCTCTTCTACCAGGCTACATAACTCAGACATGGACAGAGGCATCATTGTATCGCATGTCCGGGCCGCCCTCAATCACATCAAAACTACTGCTGCCGCTGGCAAAGATAACATCACTAATAAGATGCTTCGAAATCTAGATGATCAATCTATCGAGGCCCTAGTCGTGCTCTTTAAGTCCTACTGGCAGTCGGGATCTATACCTGACTCTTGGAAACACACCAAAGTCATCGTCACCCCAAACTTGACAAACCACCTCCTGCCTAGGTAAAGTCATGGGAGATGTTATCCTCCGCAGACTCCATGTCTTCACAAACAAGGAGAACCTTCTTCCTCTCTCTGTGATAGTTTTCCGCACAGGCCTTTCCGCCCAGGACATCATGTGGCAAATCCAGCATGACATTCTTAATCCCAGCCTCATTCGTGCCATATTATAAACAAAAACGTAGTATATGGACGGGACGAAGAAGGGCGAAGACAGGGCGGTTGCTACCGTCCTGTCTTCGACCTTCTTCGTCCCATCCATATGCTACGTTTTTGTTTATAATATGTCTGACCAACTGACCCCTCAGTATACTCGGCTAAATTCCATTCGTGCCTAACGCACTATGCTTGGTCACAATGTAAGCAATGCCTTTGACAATTTCTCTCACAACTCAATGTCGGGCACTGCACCTACAGCTACATCTTTAGTTTCCTTCATAACTGCAGCGCAGAAATTCACATCGGAGACCTCTATGGCAATACCATCACCATGGGCACACGGGAGACCCCCCAAGGGGCCGTGCTTTCACCTTTTCTTTTTAACGTCACCATGCGGGGCCAACATCCCCCTTCTTAACAACAACCCACATATCAACAATTCCATTTATGCTGATGACATCACTATCTGGACTTCCACCAGTTCTGATGGAGAAATACAGGAGTCCCTTCAACAAGCAATCCACAATGCCCACCCACACCTTTGTCCAAGCCAACGTACTCTCCTGCTCCCCTTCTAAATGAGAGCTCTTAGACATTTGCGACAGACGTACTCGCAAATTGGACACAAATACCCCAGCTCCTATTCACCTTCACATTGAAGCACACCCCATTCCCACAGTCCCCACCATCCAAGTACTCGGCATGCTGGCGCAAAACAACATAGACAACTCGGAAGCCATAAGCGCCTCCGTAGCACTGCGACACAGATCACTGGTTTCATTAGACGCATCTCCACTCGACACAGAGGCAAGCAAGAAGCTGACATCCGTCGCCTCACCCAAGCCTTCCTTATTAGTTGCATCATCTACACCTACCCCTACTATCACCTTCGAAAGAAAGACATAAAAGCGGTGGACGGAGTCATCCATGCGGCCTACAAAGTAGCCCTAGGGCTGCCCACGTATGTCAGCACACAGCTCAAACCTACTGCGTCTCAAGTACCATTCATGGTCGCCATATTCTCAACCAGTTACATATCCACCCTATAGATGACTTTCACTCCCCCATACCCCTTCCCACAGGTATCTACAGTCACGTGGTAGTCAAACCTCTGCCAAAGAATATCGTATTTACACGATTTAAGTCGACTCGAATGTGAGTCGACCTCACAAATCACATTTCCGAAAAAAAAAAAACTTCGAGGTTGTTTAAGCTTGGCCTTGAATAGCTGAATGCGATAGCATTATCCAGCGGTCACCGTTTATCGCCAGCCGCTATCGGCTGCCGCACGCGCGTGCCTGAGGGCACATTTGAAACGAAAATGTATTAGTCAGTCAATTATTCGTCCACACTTGTGCCATCTTCCTCACTAGTGCTGCCATCGTGATCGCTGCTGCGGTCCCACAGCACGTCGTTCTAACGTCGTCGTCCAGCGAAATCCCGCACTTCGCAAACAACCACCTCACGACATCGCATAGAACAGCTGAAAATTTTCCTCGCTGTAGCTACCACACCTGTACCACCCGCTGTGAATGTCGAACTTGCGGCCCAACGCGCAGCTTTTCGTTTCTTCGGTGTAAAGAATGGCAGCCATTTTCAATGTAGCCGTGAACGAGCGCCAGTCGCTTGCCAGACCTGGAGCACGAATCACGACTGATCAAGCACTACTCAGCAGCAGTCAAATCCATCAGAGCCAAAGAGAAACTACGCGTGAATGGCATCGGCTCTTCCATTGGCTACCGACACTTCTCAGCACCGCTGGCGTTCCAAGTGGGGGTGCTGCGTCAATTGGAACAACGGCTGCAGCGGCCCTTCCATGAACTATCAATGCTCTCTTGAGCGCCGAGCGTGCATTTGAAAGTAAAACGAAAACTTGTTGGACGCTTGCGCTTCCCATAGAACAGGACTGCGTTATCGGGCCACCCGCTTATCATCAACCCAGTCTGCAGCCGTGTGTGGGGAGTGTGGGGTGCCAGTTTGCTGCTTATCGATAGCTGCCATCGGCCGCCGCCCACACATTTGAAAATAAAAAGGAAACTTGTTGGATGCTTGCGCTTCCAGTAGAACGTGACTGCGTTATCGGGCCGCTGCCGCCGCTTATCAGCAACGCAGTTTGCAGGCATGTGCAGGGAGTGTGGGGTGCCAGTTTGCTGCTTATCGATAGCTGCCATCGGCCGCCACCCGCGCATTTGAAAGTAAGAAGAAAACTTGTTGGATGCTTGCGCTTCCCATAGAACACGACTGCGTTATCGGGCCGCTGCCGCTTATCAGCAATCCAGTCTGCAGCCACGTGTGGAGAGTGTGGGGTGCCAGTTTCCTGCTTATCGATAGCCGCCATCGGCCGCCGCCAGCGCGGGAAGGGGATGCAAGTTTTGCGCGTTGACATAGCAGCTGCTTAAGGCCAGCACCAAGAGCGACAGAGCCGCACAGCAAAAATGCAGCCATGCTGTAGCATGCCCGACATCTCGTTTGTCTCACTGTTACTTATAGTGCCATGTTTTCATTTCGATTGTAAGTCGACCCCCGCCCCCCAACTTCGAATTTTCAAATTTCGAAAAACAGGTCGACTTACAATCGTAAATATGGTATGTTACCTGAATGACATGACACACACCGGCGCCTTAAAGCCCAAGCCCTAGACACCACGTACATGAATGAAACCCAGATAGTCTATGTACACGCTGCCAAATACAATACCAACACCTACATAGCATGTACTGCCACTCCTTGTGCGACCCTGCTCAATGCAGCCACGACGCAGGTTTCATCTCCCACTGCTGCAGAAGAAGTTGTGATAGCACTGGCCATCGCTCACCTTGCCAATGGTGCCACCCTTAGTGACTCCAAAAATGCAATCCGCAATTTCTCAAACAACTCCCTTTGCCCTGCCGCAGCCCACACCCTCAAAGACTGCAGCCCTCCGCAACAGATCAGCCTAGTCTGGATTCCTGCTCATGCTGGGAACTACAGGAACAACGGAGTCGACCCCTCAGCCCGAGGTTTTACGAACCGGCTGCTCGATGCACCCTCCTCCCTGGACGGCTTGGCGGAGACTCCACAGACCTAAGCTGAAGTTACCGACCTATACAGAGAATATAGACTTCCCCCATCCTGACCTCAACAGAGCACAAGCCACCCTGCTCCGTTGATTACAAACTCATTTCTTTCTCAGTCACTCCCATTTGGCTCTTATCACCAACAGTTAATTCGACCCTTCTTGCCCAAACTGAAAGAACGGTACCCCCAGAACACAGGCACACATCTTACAGGGATGTGCGAAACAACCGCCCCATATGCCCTACTGCCAGCTCTCACTGAAGAGGGATGGAATAGATTGCCGGAAACCACAAACAAATCACAACAAGTGGCTCTCACCTTGTGGGCCCAGGCAGTTGCCCCCACCTGGGGGCCATGCCACCCCACTATGCCTCACTAATTCCAATTATGGCAATAAAGTTTATTCACTCGCTCAGCCACGCACGGCTAAGCGTGGGTGCTGGGGTCCGTGGGAGCACTGCTCACCGTCATCCCCCTGCAGGGATGTCCCTGCGGATGCTCAAGAACCCGTCATGTCACAACTCACCAACATCTGCATTTTGCAGATGCCCCTGCAGGGTGATAATTCCATGCTTCAATTTTGAGATTTACAGTTAAAGCTTTGAGACTGACACATTTATTTATTTGTTTATTTATTTACTTATTTAATACCTACTGCCGGCCTCACTTTCATCAAAAGTTTAGGGAATCCCCCAAGGTGGAGTAGATTAGTAGTAAGGGAGTAATTATTCATTGGCATCCACCAAAGCGCAGCCATACAGCCATACAGAAATTGTGCAATTAAAAAAAAATTCGTCCTGGTCCGGGGTTTGAAAAACCCGGGACCACCGCTTCATCAGAGCAGTCGCTCTACCGAATAAGCTAACCAGGATGGCAAGCTTATGGTAAGACGAGAGCGAACTGATCAATAACTCGAGTGGGAACAGTGTAGGTCAAATGTTTAGGGGAATCATACCAAGCCAGAGTAGACTCTTAATAAGGGAGTAATTAGTCATTGGCATCAACCCAAGCGCAGCCATTCCCCTAAACATTTGACCACTACTGTACCTACCATAAGCTTACTGTCCCGGTTAGCTCAGTTGATAGAGCGACTGCTCCGGTGAAGCGGTGGTCCCAAGTTCGAACCCCCGGACCAGGACGAATTTTTCTAAAACTGCAAAGTTTCTGTGAAAGCTGTATAGCTTTCCTTTGTAGCCGTATGGCTGCACTTAGGTGGATGCCAATGAGTAATTACTCCCTTATTACAAATTTACTCCACCTTGGGGGATTCCCCTAAAACATTTGACTAACACTGCTCCCACTTCGAGTTATTGATCAATTCGCTCTCGCCCTACCATAAGCTTACCGTCCATGTTAGCTCAGTTGGCACAATGACGGCTCTGGTGAAGTGGTGGTCCCGGGTTCAAAGCCCGAACCAGGACGAATTTTTTTTTTTAGTGAGAAGTTTCCGAGAAAGCTGTATAGCTTTCCTTTGTAGCCATCTGGCTGCACTTGGGTGGACGCCAATGAGTAAGTACCATATATACTCGAGTAATGAACCTCCTTTTTTTCCAGAAATGTTGACATCAGTTTGGGGGGAGTGTTCATTACATAGAAAAAAAGTTTGAACAGATTTTTTTGGAAGGGTTGAGATTTCATATCACACCTCCGTCCGACCTCCGTTATCAAAAAATGCATGCGGTCAGACCCGTTCATGCTGCTGGTGTTTAGCATTGTTCACTTTGACAGGATCCAGCAATTTTGTGGTAGCTGGCGGCGTCGGTCGCGGCCAATCGCGGCGAGAAAACGCGAACATGCTGAACACCAGGCCTGAAGGTCAGGAACACAATTTTTACGAGAGGTTAAAAAAAACACACAGGACGGTGACGAGTGTGTGCCAAGTTTGCCAAGCGCACCTCCCCCCCCCAACTCTAGCAGGAGCTCTCCTTAAATATAAACAAACAAGTGGTGATGTTATCGGCGGCAGGCAGCATCTTGGGCACAGCCCCCCCCCCCCCCCCCCCCTCCCCCCCCTCTTCTTGGCAGCAGCTCTTCTCAAAAGATAAACAAGTGGTGATGCTATCCGCGGCAAGGCAGCATCTTAGCCGCTGCCAAGGTCTGCGCTGCTGACGGCACAAAAACTGAGGAGCTGGTTACAAAAGCTAAAAGCTGAAAAAAAAAGAAAGCTTCATTCTGGCTGACAAAAGTGGGGGTGGCGAGTTTATCATGAGACTGGGTTCATTACTCAAGTATATACGGTGCTCCCTTACTACAAATCTACTCCACTTTGGGGGATTCCCCTAAACATGTGACCAACACTGATCCCACTTCGAGTTATTGATCAATTCGTTCTCGCCCTACCATAACCATGCCATCCCGGTTAGTTCAGTTGGTGGAGCGACTGCTCCGGTGAAGCGGTGGTCCCTGGTTCGAACCCCGGACCAGGAGGAATTTTTCTTTAACTGCAAATTTCAGAGAAAGCTGTATAGCTTTCCTTTATAGCCGTATGGCTGCACTTGAGTGGATGCCAATGAGTAATTTTTTTTTTTTTACTCCCTTATTGGCCTCACTTTGAGGCTGTGACAGGTTCAGATTCACTTATTTATTGTACCATCAGGGCCCGAAGGCATTACAGAGGGGAGTAGGGATACATAAAAAATTCAGCATAAACAACAACGAGGAGAGAAAGTAAAATAAACCAGGAATACATAATAAGTGCAGAGGAGATACATTAATAAATAATAAATGCAGTGGGGATACATTAAGACAGAGTGTAAACAGTGAAAGGCAAACTTTATACAGTAATAAACAAATACGCACTCATAGAGAACCATTAATGACTTTGCGAAATGTAATATTGTCAGATATATCTGCAATGTCGTGTTGAACCTGATTTCAGCTGACACAAGTTCGGGGTATGAATGAGTCATGAAAACATTTTGTGTGAAAGGATAGGATTCCAACTTTATGACGGTGATCAATGCGTGCTGATATGTAACATGGTCTTGACAGTAACTTTTCTTTGAGAAAGCTGTTGTAAATTTTATGAAAAAGACATTGAAGCTATTCATCTCCGGTGGGAAAGAAGTGGTAGGGACAAACTTGATTTCATGGCGGTTACACTGCATGTTCGGTGATAATCAGAAAGAATAAAATGGCAAGCGCTGTTCTGAACAGCTTCCAAATCTGAAACGAGTGACTCGATGCCAGTGCTCCAGATAGATGCAGCATATTCTAACTTGGACCGTACCAATGGTTTTTAAAGTAATAATTTTATTGAACTAGATGAACGTGAGAAATTTCTGCGAAGATAACAAACCATGCGATCAGCGTTATTTATTATGTATTCAACGTGAGTTTTCAAAGGCAGGTTACAAGAAACGTAAGCACCCAGATATTTATAAGACGACACGGTTTCGAGAGACATGTTGTTAATATAAGTAGAAGGGGCAAGAGAGAGACGAGAAATGCGTACATGCTTACATTTATTATGTTTAGTTGCATGTCCCAAATATAACACGAGTCAAGATCTTTGTTAATGTCGGATTGAAGGCAAGAGACAACGTTGTCATGTTTAATTTCGTGGTAAATAACACAATCATCGGGAAAAAGATTAATTCAGGAAGAAATGTTAGCCGGTAAGTCATTTACATAGATGAGAAAGAGGAGGGGACCCAAGAAGAGACCTCTGAGACATGCCGGAACAGACAGGCAAAGAATGTGAGTTTATATTGTTCCCTGTTACGAATTGTGACCGGTTAGAAAGAAAGCACTGTAGCCATGCAAGGACATAAGGGTCTATATTAAGATTGCTTAATTTAAGAAAGAGAAGCACATTAAAAACCGTGTCAAACGCTTTCGAAAAGTCCAAAAATATGCAGTCTGCCTGAGACACGTGGTCAAGGATGCAATGAAGGTGATGTGTGAAACATATTAGCTGAGTTTAGTATGAAAAAGACTTATGAAAACCATGCTGGGCAATGCTGAAAAAGGAGTTCGATTCTAAAAAGGAGATGAGATGAGAGTATATGACGTGTTCCATCATGTTACACACAATACAAGTGAACCAGCACACCTTTCAACCAGCACACCTGGGATCCACTAGTACTCATAACAATACAGATGTCCAAAAACTGCAAGCAACCCTGCTACGGCAACTAGTAGGTGAAGCTCAACCCAAAGACACACTCACTTCACCTACTAGTTGCCGTAGCAGGGATGCTTGCAGTTTTTGGACATCTGTACTGCCGCATGCAAGAAGACGCCAAAGATGAAGACTTGGTCTTCGAGCACGAGGCAAGAAGAAGAAGTTGAAGTGCGCAGGGACTTTTTCTGGTTAACCAGTAAACCGTTTGACCTTCAGCTCTCCTCGGGGTTCTACCGAGTCCTGACACTGGTGGAGGTGCGGGGTGTGCACAGGACTCCTTCCGGCAGTCTACAGCGAGTCCCGGACATCGACACGCCTGTCCATCGCGCTAGCCGCCGACGTCTAGGCCTTTCCCCGGAGTACAACCATCTACCGGGCGACTCTTCAAACGTCAAAGTTTGCCGGGTCTTCCAAGCCATGGCACCTCCCACCCCTACGTCGGTGACTTTTCACAACACCAAGGTACCGGAGTGCTTCCGCGGGAACGCGTTTGAAGATGTGGAAGACTGGCTCGACCAGTTTGAACGAGGGGCCAAGTTCAACCAGTGGATCGCGGACCAGGAGCTTTGCAATGTTTATTTTGCACTTCAGAATACTGCTAGAGCTTGGTATGAAAACCACGAGGCCAGCTTGTCCACATGGAATGACTTCCGCCGCCAGCTGGTGGACACTTTTGCCACTACTGATCGACGAGAGAATGCGCTGCGCCTGCTTGAAGTGCGCGTCCGAAAGCCAAATGAAAGCGTAGCTATGTTTGCGGAAGACATGGCTCAACTTTTTCGCCGTGCCGACCCCGATATGACTGAGCAAAGGAAGCTACGACGTCTCATGCATGGCGTCAAGGAGCAGGTGTTTGCCGGCTTGGTGCACAACCCGCCTCAAACCGTCAGTGAGTTCGTCAAGGACGCTACAGCTGTAGAGCGAGCCCTTCAAGAATGGTGCCGCCAGTACGACCGACCCTTCACCGGTGTTCTACCGACTGCGGCGACACTCACTGCAACCGATAGGAACACTCTTTGAGACCTCACTCGAGAAATTGTCCTTGAGGAGCTGCAGCGAATTACTGCTACGAGCGTTCAGTCACCAGAGGCCGTCGCAGCAGCCGTTAGGAAAGAGCTCCGGCATGCTCTGTCACCATCTGCACCATATTATGAGTCTCATCCTGTTGACAGTGCGGCAGCCGTTTGCGAACCATACCACGTGCCCCAACCCAGCAGCAACACGGCCGTCAACACGGCGCCTTACTATGAGCCGGAGCCGCAACCCGCGAGCTATGCGGAAGTCCTTCGTCGTCCGCCGCCAGACCACGCCCCACTGAGCTCAGCGAGCCGTCAGCAGACACGGTTCTTCCGGGAGCCTCAGTGGGCACGTCCCCGCCGCACTCAGCCGCGCCGAACTGACCTGTGGCGCTCTTATGACAGCCGACCACTCTGCTTCTTCTGCGGACAACCTGGCCATGTGTATCGGTACTGCTGCTACCGCCAAGAGGGGCAGGCCTTTCCGCCTGGTTCTGCTCGACGCCAATTCGACGCTGGCCGTGCCCAATTCGAAGGCCCGCCGCTCAGCAGGGAAGCCGACTCACCGAGCTTCCGCCGCCGCTCCCAATCTGCACGGCGTTATTCTTCACCGACGCGTCGTAGCGATGCTGACGTTAGCGGACGGCGGACCCCGAGCCCTCGCCGGGGAAACTAACTGCCGCAACCTCGCGAGGGGAGGTTGCAACCAGTCGAAAAGTTTCAAAGCCCTCACTACCGCCGCAACTGCCGACCGCAACCCATGACTGTGACGCCTCTGTTCACATTGACGCTGCCGCACTACCCCCGAAAAAGCCGCCTACATTAGCGCCGAACATGCCGAACCAGATAAGCAGCCCCGACGACGAAAATGACAGCGCCGACCTTACTGCACTTCCGCCACAAATGCCGAGAGAGACGAGCAACCCAGACGACGTTGTTAGCGCTGACCTCGCCGTTTGCATTGATGGGCTGGAGGTACACGCTCTGGTGGATACCGGGGCGGATTTTTCAATCATTAGTCAAAAACTGGCTGACAAGCTGCGCAAAGTAAAAACCGAATGGACTGGGCCAATATTAAGAAGTGCTGGGGGTCAGCTACTGGCACCGACTGGGAAGTGCACTGCCCGCATAGGAATTGGAAACTCAGTGTTCGTTGGCAGCTTCGTTATGCTCTCAGACTGTTGCAAAGACCTCATCTTGGGCATGGACTTTCTGCGCCTTCATGGGGCTGTGATCAGCTTTCGGGACAACGTCGTTGCCTTCACCAAAAATCATAGAGACCTTGGTTATGCGCAAGTACCACTGATGCCCTTACGAGTTGCCAATGAGGGGGTGACATTACCTCCGCGATCGTGCTCTCTTGCTGAAGTGAAGTGCGACGTGGCGCATACCGACGATGGCGTCGCCGAACGGGCCGTCACCCTGATACTCAGCCGAGGTGTTTCTATAGCTCGAGGACTAGTCAGTTTGGCCAATGGGCACGCCATAGTGCTGCTGACAAACTTCAGCGACGAGCGTCGGAAAATTCCGAAAGGCACAACAGTGGCCTTCTTCAATAGCTTCCGAAGTGACCAAGACTATTTCGTGCTGCAACTGGAAGGATCAGTGAGCAAGGCGCCCGCACCCATAGTCGATGTGAGCCCAAATCTGTCGTCTTCAGAACGGGAACGTCTTTTGGATCTCATAGATCACTTTCGAGACTGTTTTGCTTCAGAATCGCGGGTTGGCCAAACACCTTTGACCAAACATCGCATTATCACGGATGACGCGATTCGCCTGATTCGACAAAATCCTTACAGTATGGCTCCGAAAGAGCGCGAGGCTATTCAGCGACAGGTGGCCGAAATGCTTCGAGACGACGCTATCCAGCCGTCACAGAGTCCCTGGGCTTCCCCCGTGGTACTTGTTAAAAAAAAGGACAGCAGCTTACGATTTTGCATTGACTACCGCAAGCTCAATCAAGTGACCAAAAAAGACGTGTACCCCCTCTCTCATCGATGATTCCCTTGATCGGCTACGAAATGCACGTTACTTCTCTTCAATGGATTTGAAAAGTGGATATAGGCAAATTGAAGCAGATGAGAGGGATCGGGAGAAGACAGCATTCATCACTCCTGACGGATTGTATGAGTTTAAAGTTCTTCCATTCGGTTTGTGCTCGGCACCAGCAACATTTCAGAGGCTGATGGACACTGTGCTCTCAGGACTCAAGTGGAAAACATGCCTGGTGTATCTTGACGACGTGACCGTGTTTTCGGCAACCTTCAAGGAGCATCTACGCCGTTTGGTAGCTGTTTTTCAGGCCATACGATCTACGGGCCTCACACTAAAACCCGAGAAGTGCCACTTTGGTTACGAGGAGCTGCAATTCTTAGGACACGTTGTTGGCCAAGAAGGTGTCCGGCCTGATCCCTAAAAGCTCTCCGCAGTCGCCAAGTTCCCAACACCTACGGACAAAAAGACGCTTAGGCGCTTCCTGGGGCTTTGCGCCTATTACCGTCGATTTATTGCTGGCTTCTCACGAATTGCCTGGCCATTAACTTCACTGACACGCGACAACGCTGTCTTTCGCTGGGGTGAAGAGCACCAACTCCGGAGACGCCTACAGACGCCACCTGTCCTGGTGCACTTTGATGACGACGCCCCTACCCTGCTTCATACCGATGCAAGCAATGTGGGTTTAGGTGCTGTATTGGTGCAGCGCCAGGATGGTGTGGAAAAGGTGATTGCTTATGCCAGCAGGTCTCTGTCTAAAGCTGAAGCGAACTACTCGGCAACAGAAAAAGAATGCCTTGCAGATGTATGGGCGGTTATAAAATTCCGCCCTTACTTGTACGCTCGCCCCTTTCAAGTCGTTAGCGACCATCACTCTCTCTGTTGGCTGACGAACTTAAAAGACCCTTCAGGGAGACTCGCGCGTTGGAGCCTTCGGTTACAGGAGTTCGACATGACGGTTATTTACAAATCCGGAAAGAAGCATGCGGATGCTGACTGCCTTTCGCGAGCACCAGTCGGACCCTCCACAATGCCCGATGAAGACACTGATTTTTTAGGACTCATAGATGACGCAACTCTTGCCCAACAGCAGAGAGAGGACCAGGAATTGCTCCCTCTTATTGGTTTCTTAGAGAAGCGAACTACGGATGTGCCTAAGATTTTCGCCCGCAGCCTCTTGTCATTCTTTCTTCGCAACGACGTAATTTACAAGAACTTCCGTCCTGGGGGGAACAGTCATCTACTCGTCGTCCCAGCAGCTCTTCGCACGGAAATCTTGCAAGCGTGTCATGACGAGCCAACCGCCGGCCACCTAGGCTACACCCGCACGTTGGCTAGAGTACAGCGCGGATACTACTGGCCAAAACTACCGGCGACAGTGAAGCACTATGTAGGGACGTGCGTAGACTGCCAACGTCGTAAATCACCCCCTGAAAAACCAGCCGGTCTACTCCACCCTCTTCAAGTGCCAAAGACACCTTTCAAGCAAATTGGCATGGACCTCCTGGGACCATTTCCAACGTCTACTGCCGGGAATAAATGGATAATTGTCGCCACCGATTATCTAACTCGCTACACGGAGACAAAGGCTCTTCCCAGGGGTACCGCCGCCGAAGCAGCTCGGTTCTTCGTTGAGAACATTGTCCTCAGGCATGGCGCTCCGGCAATCATTATAACTGACCGAGGAACTGCCTTTACGGCCGAGCTTTTGGAAACCGTTCTCCGCCTCAGCGGTACCAGTCATCGTAAAGCGACGGCTTATCACCCCAAAACCAATGGATTGACGGAACGCCTCAATAAGACAATCGCAGACATGCTCTGTATGTACGTAGACGTAGACCACAAGAATTGGGACGAAATTCTTCCCTACGTCACGTTCGCCTACAATACGGCACAACAAGACACCACTCGCATGACGCCTTTCAGCCTTCTTCATGGCCGACCAGTGACAACTATGCTAGATGCCATGCTGCTCCCGAATGCCGACGGCGACGATGTCGATCAGGACGCTGAGGAATTCACACAGCGCGCAGAGGAAGCTCGCCAACTAGCGCGTGTGCGCATCAGAACTCAGCAGGAGGCTGACGCACGACGCTACAATCTTCGCCACAGACATGTCATGTATGAACCTGGCGACAAAGTGTGGGTCTGGACGCCTATTCGCCGTCGTGGACTCTCCGAAAAATTACTACGGCGGTACTTCGGGCCCTATGTTGTGCTGCGACGTTTAACCGACGTCACGCATGAGGTGGTGCCGGACGGGTTATCGACATCCAAGCGACGCCAGCAACAAGTCGACGTCGTCCATGTTGTACGTATGAAGCCGTACTACTCGGACTGATCTTGACCTCCTACTTCCTTTTGTTACCATCGAGACGATGCTTCCTGAGGAGGGGGGCAAATGCCGCATGCAAGAAGACGCCAAAGATGAAGACTTGGTCTTCGAGCGCGAGGCAAGAAGAAGAAGAAGTTGAAGTGTGCAGGGACTTTTTCTGGTTAACTAGTAAAACGTTTTACCTTCAGCTCTCCTCGGGGTTCTACCGAGTCCTGACAGTATTGTTATGAGTACTAGTGGATCCCAGGTGTGCTGGAGGTACCAGCCTCGCTCTAAAAAAGGTATTCTAAACCACCAGTCAGCTCATTCAAAGCTTACAAAAAGGGGAATAGCAAAAACCTGCCTGCGCACCGCTCTTGATAAGTCATGCCCACATGAAATGCAACATAGCGTGCAATTTCATTACTACGACTGACTAGTGCTGGTTTTATCATCTGAAAATGCACCAATCCATGAGTAAGTTCAAGCGCATCCTGCGTAAGCACTGCACTAAAGCAGTTAGAGATCACGTCCAAAAGCTTGTTTTCCGTTCCTTCCCATGTTTCCGGTGGACTGTCACATAAGCCGAAAAACAAGATAGTCTCTTCGCTGCCTGTCTTCCAGCTGAGACTGACTACGCCGCAATTTGTCATTTTTACTAATCAGATTATCAGCGAGTTTGGGCAGGGTCAGCAGCTCTTGATGAGCCTCATCAGAAGCAGAAGTTTGAGCTTCTACTACCGACAGCCTAGCATCGATATTGGAGATATTCTTCATAGATTCCTAATTTCTTTTATTTCAGATATGGAAGCAAACAAATGTGACTGCTCGGTTTCCATTCTGGCGGTGCGTGAGTTAACGCTCTGTAATAAAGTTAGCATGTCATTAAGCTTTTTCTGTACAGAGTCATCTGTTTCACTGTCCTTAGAAAGCATACGAGGGCCTGGGTTAAGCTCAACATCACCTGACTGCAAAATCAGCTGAGCACACACATAAAATGACTGCACAATCAAACCTAACAGCACTTGTGGGTGTGGGAACAGCACAAGACAAACATTGCTAGACTTCTTAGCAAACATAGGAACATCATTACAAACCTGCATGAACAAACGCATGCTGTCAAGCAACCATGCCATGATGCTGTTCACACGCCCACTGGAAGGCGCGGGCCGCTGGCGTCCATTTATATCCAGAGAAAATGGTGATGTCGTAGGCGATGAGCTGAACTTCTGCGAAGGAGCCACGGTCCAAAAGGGTTGCCAGGACGGGTCATATCCAGCGAAGTCAACATAACGGCCATAAGGTGCAAGAGCAATCCGAGCGGTGTCAGTTGGGGCAGTAGATGCCACGTAGATTTGAAGATATCCCGCTATCTCCATGAAGAAATGCATGCTGTCAAGCAACCATGCCACGATGCTGTTCGCTGACGTCCGTTTATATCCAGAGGAATTGGTGATGTCATATGCGATTGGCTGAACTTCTGCGAAGGAGCCACGGTCCAAGAGGGTTGCCAGGACGGGTCATATCCAGCGAAGTCAGCATAACGGCCATAAGGTGCAGGAGCAATCAGAGCAGTGTCAGTTGGAACAGCAGATGCCACGTAGATTTGAAGATATCCCACTATCTGCTTGAACAATTTTGCTTGAACAAACGCATGCTATCAAGCAACCGTGCCATAATGCTGTTCACATGCCCACAGCACTTGAAACAGTACATAAAAAAGCAGCAGCACAGTTAATCGCATATAATGACAATGTTAAGAATTTTCACCATGGATCTCTATTCGATTAGATGTCTTGTATGCTTCGTACTTGTAGCGCAGGTTTTCGGCTCTGGCAGGTATCTCGTTTTATTGAGTTTCGTGCTATCATTCAGGAACAGGATCAGAAACTTAAGCCGAAGCAATCTGGCCTATGTGTGGATCATAGGGAGGCAGGCTTGTAGCAGAAGCAGTGTGGGTGATTCTTTCGGCTGGGCTTATTCCCCTCGAGCGCAGAAGGGGCTCTTGCCTTATAATTCTGCCCACTCAAAGATTCTGAAAAGAGGCATCACAACCCTCAGCTTGGAGTCCTTGCTCCGGAAGTCGTGTGTGCATGAGATGCAAGCTAGCTTGCACAATCAATTTAGCATGCTCATTGCAGCTGGCTTCAGAGTTGGTCCCTGTGGTGGAAATGCCCCTTAAGATGATGAAGCCCCGTAGTGGTACCCTACATCAACAAAGTCACCCGCGGTTTGAAAAAAGTGGCTAGCTGGTTTAATGTACCGATTGGTGCTCTCTGCCCCAGGAAAGCTGGCTCAGCTAAGCCGTTGCCTAACTTGCAAAAACCAAAAGTTTGGCTGTCAGCCTTTCATAAAATGTGCCACCAATGTTGTCTACGAGATGCCCTTGTCTTGCAGAAATCCTACAGTGGCCAGACGGGGCGCTACGTGAACGGCCGACTTATGGAACATGCAAAAAATGTAGAAAATAATGAGGGTGAACAACTAGTTAAACACTGCAGGCCTTGCCCCAACTGTATACTACGGTTCTGCGATGTGAAGATTCTGGGCATAGGCAGACAAGAAACAGCTCGTGAAAGTTTGGAAACCGTTAAGTACATAAAAATGTGGGTTCAAACTGTGTCAGTAACACATCTGTTTATCTCTATGAGGCTCAGAGGAAATTCCTTTCACACCTGCTATGATAAGGCCTTTTCTCGGTTGCCTTGTAAGCGAGCACATGCAAAAGGGTTTTGGGAGGATGTATCTGTCAATCGCTCCCACCTCATTAAACTGTTCTGAATAAGCACCCACATTACCTTCTTTCTTGTGAGTTGTATAACTTTAGGCTAGAATTCTTTTAATAAGTTCATTCCAAACATCATGCGAATCAGGGCATGCATAATCAAGACACCATCTCTATGGGGGGGTTGGTCGCAAAACGGAACCAGGAAAAAAGACTGGCTTAGCACTGTACCGATTGCCATCCAGTGTCTGGATGCACATGCATGTCATGCCCACCTGGGTCCAGCCAGTGTGCCGCACAGCAGGAGCACCACCTGCCGCACTACCTGCAGCCGCACCTCCGACAGCAGGGCCGTCAGGGCCTCCTCCACACGCTGCACGCACAGATTTTAAACACTGTTGCACAAAGATGAGGTTCCAAAGTACCATCTCTGGTCCCTTGAAGACAAGGAGAGCTCACAAAAGGGCTGTACTACTGATAAGCAAGTGATGTCAGACCAACCACACTCACTTTCAGCAGCACAATATAATATGGAAGATGACAGCCTCACACAAAAGCCTCTAGCAGCTGTCATTTACAGTCCCTCCCCTTTGGCTGCAGCACAGAGTGCCACGACATGGAGACAGTGTAACACTGTTTCAACTTGCAGGTGCAAGGCAATGAAACTGAAGTGGGCCTTACCCTGGGACCAATCCTCTCCTCGAGGGTGATGCGCTCGTAGCACGAGAGCAGGTACTCCAGGAGCTGCTCGCGACTCTCGTCCACCCTGTTGGGGAGACACCCATCGAGTGACCAGCTGCCGCCACTCTTAGGACCATGCAAAATAGCCAAATTCCATAACATTGGACGTTCCCCAGAGGGCTCCACCAGACCTATTTCCAGCATGCAGACAATGCAAACATGCAAGCGTGCTCATAACCAAGCCACAGCTTGGGAACATCTACAGCAAGCCATGATATTGCTGTAGCCTGTAACTAAACACAGGCCAGTAACCCAGGCACTGAGACACTGGCCAAGCATTCGAGAAAATATTTGTCTGCTAAAAGGAATTTGTCACTTTTACCAGCACATATTCATTTATTTATTTATTCAGGTACCTAGACCGCCCTTTGAGGGCATTTTTGTAGGGGGTATACAGTTGCAAAGCATACACCGTCATGCAGATGACACTGTGTAAAAAACAAACAAACAATAAAAATACAATGCATTTTAATACTTAGCAAACTGATAACAAAACAATCATGAAAGCAAGAAAGATGTAAGTGGCATATAGTAATATGAGCAAGCGTATACAAAAAATTCGAAAACGCACAGCAACACAGCACACACAAAAAAAAATGTTAATTCAACAAAAGGCGCGACAAATCATTTTCAAAAGAAGAAAGATTGCAGGGCTAAGACAACTACTTCTGGCAATTTATTCCAATCATGCACTGTTTTGGGAAAAAAAGAGTTTTTAAAGACATTTAGACATTTATACGGCACTGGTATTCTTGAACCTTCAACGAATGATCTAAATGGGAGGATATATAGCAGGGAACTTTGATGTATGAATCTTTAACAAACCTGTTGCGCCTAAAAAATAATGTAAAATAGCTTAAGTCTAAGGTATTCACGTCTATATTGCAATAGAGGCCAGCCCAAATTTTTGCGCATCTGAGAGGAGCTTTTGGTGAAATCACAGTTTGCGGACACAAACCTGGCTGCTCGTTTTTGAATTCGTTCAAGTTCGCTGATAAGCGTTTTTGTTTCAGGGTCCCAAGTCACACAACCATATTCTAAGATGGGACGCATGTTTGTCAACTAGTGTGTCTGCTTCAAATCAGCAGGTGCCCGCTTGAAATTGCGTTTTAAAAATTTTAACACGTGGCTAGCTTTGGCAGCAATACGGTTTACGTGGTCGTTCCAAGAAGATATCACCCAAGTACTTGTAATTCTTAACAAATGATAAGTTTCTGTCACCTAAAGAGTACTGGGTAGGTAATGGTTGCTTTTTATTTGTAAATTGCAGAACTTTACATTTTGAAAAATTTAATGTCATGTTCCATGTTTTGCACCATGCCAGGACAGAGCCAAGGTCACTTTGCAATTCATAGGAGTAGCTTACACAAGTGACGTCACGGTAAATGCAACAATCGTCAGCATACAATCTGACCCGACTGGAAACCCGGTCAACTATATCATTGATAAATATAAAAAAAGAAGAAGGCCCAAAACTGATCCCTGGGGAACACCCAATAAGACTGCAATATCTGATGAACTTGCGCCTTCAAGCTTGCTTTCTACACAGTGCTTTCTACCGACGAGGTACGCTTCGAGCTATTTCAGCAGATTGGGTGGAACTTTGAGGGTAGACAGTTTCAGTAATAATAAATTATGTGCAACAGAATCAAAAGCTTTCTGAAAATCTAAAAATATGCAGTCAACCTGGTTACCATTGTTAATTGAAAAAGCGATATCATGAGCAAACTCTATCAGTTGCGTATCGCAAGAAAATCCCTTTCTGAAGCCATGCTGCATTGTACAAAAAAAAAAATTGTTATCCTGGAGGTGCTTAAATAAATTAGTGTAAATGATGTGCTCTAGCAGTTTGCATATGGCACTTGTAAGGGAGATAGGCCTATAGTTTACAGTTTTTGTTTTGTTGCCACTTTTATATAGAGGAACTACGTTGGCACTTTTCCAGTCATCGGGCAAGGCGGCGATATCCATTGATTTTTGAAATAGTGTTACTAAAAAGGGAGCGACAGAAACTGCTGCACAGTTCTTCAAGATGCAGATTGGAATACGGTCAGGACCGCGGGCGCCGTGTTAACCTCGAGCTTCTGTAAAAGTAGCATGCATAAACTGAAGCCAGATTTTACGGGCAGAATCAACATATACTACATGGACGCTGGTTTCATCCAGCCAGCAAGCCCCACTTTAGAAGCTAAATTAACCAACTGATAACATAATTTCTAAACCGATCAGATATGCCGTTTTCAATATAAACAGAAATGCATTGCTCTGCTGCTTTGTTCTGCAAACCTAAAAGGCATTTCATTTACAGGTAGTGTACAGTACATCTACTGTGCTCAAGTGAAGACCTAGCAAAAATGTTGCAATACTTAGAGTACAGTTTAATCCCTGTGACACTGGAGAGCCGAAAAACATTTCACTGACTTCCATGTTTGATAACAAATCAGTTGAGTATTTACCACGTGCAGTAACATACTTCAGCATTGTTCTGGTGGGCTCAGTAGCTGTGCAATGGCGCAGTCTCCTCATCCACTGAATTTCGCAATGCAGGTAGTACACAGTACTGCCTTTTTTCAAAATCTAGTGACTATTGCCTGTTAAAGCTGCTGAAATTGCACTGTTGCATTTGTATTGCTGGTGAATGCTTTTGTGTTGTAAATTCCCTTCTTTTGTCCAGTGATACTGAGACAAACCCTGGTCCAGATAAACTTGATAGTGTTCTTGCTGAACTGAAGATGTTACCAAACAGTCAAAATCAAATAATCATTGATGCACAGGACCTAAAAGACCAGATGCGTTCTGTTGATCAAACTATTTCTGATCTGAGCAAGCATCTAGTAAACTCGGAAATTCTTTTGCTGGATATTCCTACTTTAAAGTATGACATAGAATCCTACCAGTCTGTCGCTGCTGAGACTACTACTGCTGTTACTAATCTCCAGGCCTGAATAGACGACACGGAAAACAGGCCGCAACAATTTGATATTCTATGGCCTTCCAGGCTCCAATTCCTGTGAATCAATCGGCGAACCAGGAGAAATAGTAATTAGGCACTGTCAGGATAAGTTACAGATAACACTGGAGCCTAGTCAGCGTGCACATCGCTTGGGGTGTCATAACGAAGACCGTCAGCAACCAATTATAGCGAAATTTTCACCTCTAAAAACAACATAAACTGCCTTTTCAAAAGGATCCATCTTAAAGGATACAAATTACAGCATCGGAGGAGATTTTATCCACCCTCTTAAAAAAGCCTGCAAACATCTTGTCGCGTTTGAAAGAGCACAAACTGGACCGTTTTCCTTGCCATAAAAGAGCCTATTTCTTGGCAAAAAACATTGCACTTTTGATGCTGACACAGAATCGGTTAAAGCAATAGCATAGTGCTTGCCTCTCCACCGTCATATACATAATCCTCGCCACACCTCTCCTTGACAGAATATTTCCTTTTCAGTTATTTATACTAACATATGATGTCTGCCTTCTATGTGTGTGATAGTGTGTCCAGGCTCGTGTCTTCAACAAGTAGCAATCTGCTTGTGTTGACAGAGACTTGGCTGACTGATAATGTGGGCAACACTGAAGTTCTGTCCAACCTGCCAAATTTAATCTTTTCCGTGCTGACTGCAAAGGCTCCTGAGGGGGCGGTATCCTTATTGCTACAAGCAATCAGCTACAGTGTGTCCATATTAACATCCAATCAGACCTTCAAATATTATGGCTCCTTTGTTGCGCCACACCGGTATCTATACTGAGTGGAGTTTGTTACAGCCTCCCCACAATAGCCCTGAATTCCCCCAAAAGCTGCACAACATTTTGAACGAACTTATAACAAAACACCCTAATGCTCATGTCCACCTTTAAAGCGGTTTTAACTATCCTGGCAAAGACTGGAATACCTAACATCAGCCTCTTTTTAGACAGGATGAATCCCGGGAGTTTGAACCTTGCCC
The DNA here is from genome assembly GCF_052857255.1 of Amblyomma americanum. Taxonomy (NCBI): domain Eukaryota; kingdom Metazoa; phylum Arthropoda; class Arachnida; order Ixodida; family Ixodidae; genus Amblyomma; species Amblyomma americanum. The sequence goes on along the minus strand of NC_135498.1, from coordinate 216,653,308 downwards.
AATTAGTAACCCAGCCCACACGCATCACCGCAAATACTGCTAACGCTCTTGACCTTATACTATCTAGCCACCCTGACAGCCTCAACTCCACTACTTATCTGCCAGAAATCAGTGATCACAAAGTCATCCATGCATCTTTTACCTTCACTCCAATAATAAAAGAAACTAAAAAAACAATTACTATTTACAACAAAGGAAATTGCAAGGCCATTAACAGGAAATTGGAAGGCTTTTTTTTATCACTTCAGCATGCATTTCAGGTACGAAGCATCCATGCAAAGCGGACGATGCATTAAAAAGAGCTAAACAGTCCTTTTATCACACTGACCTGCCCAAGCATGGGAGCATAGGAGCAGTGCACACAGCAGCATGGCTCATAATCTTCTTTTGTTCTCCCTGCAGGCTATGCTGACAATGGCACTGTACTGCTACCACCTTTCACCTTGCAATGAATTTAAGCCCACAACCGTTACCGTACCGTCCGCATGTTGCGTCCCGGCAATCCATTTCCTGCTGCAACCAGCCTTCCTCAACTGTGCTCCTTGCAAACAAGGCAGCATCACGGGCAGCGCCAGCTTCACTGGCCTTGGATTTAAGCGACCCCAGGAACGTCTTCAACTTTAGTAAGCATGGAGCAGCGCACACAGCAGCATGGCTCACTATCTTCTTTTGTTCTTCCTGCAGGCTATGCTGACATTGGCCCTGTACTGCTACCACCTTTCACCTTGCGATGAATTTAAGCCCACAACCGTTACCGTACCGTCAGTATGTTTCGTCCCGGCAATCCATATCCTGTTGCAACCGGCCTTCCTCAACTGTGCTCTTTACGGACAAGGCAGCATCATGGGCAGCGACAGCTTCACTGGCCATGGATTTAAGCGACCCCCGGAATGCCTTCAACTTTAGTAAGCATGGAGCAGCGCACACAGCAGCATGGCTCACAATCTTCTTTCGTTCTACCTTCAGGCTATGCTGAAATTGGCACTGTACTGCTACCACCTTTTAACTTGCGATGAATTTAAGCCCACAACCGTTACCGTGCGATGAGTATGTGTCGTCCCGGGAATCCATTTCCTGCTGCAACCAGCCTTCCTCAACTGTGCTCCTTGCGGACAAGGCAGCATCGCGGGCAGCGACAGCTTCACTGGCCATGGATTTAAGCGACCCCAGGAACGTCTTCAACTTTAGTAAGCATGGAGCAGCGCACACAACAGCATGGCTCACAATCTTCTTTTGTTCTCCCTGCAGGCTATGCTGACATTGGCACTGTACTGCTACCACCTTTCACCTTGCGATGAATTTAGGCCCCCAACCGTTACCGTACTGTCAGTATGTTTCGTCCCGGCAATCCATTTCCTGCTGAAACTGGCCTTCCTCAACTGTGCTCCTTGCGGACAAGGCAGCATCACGGGCAGCGACAGCTTCACTGGCCATGGATTTAAGCGACCCCCGGAATGCCTTCAACTTTAGTAAGCATGGAGCAGCATACACAGCATCATGGCTCACAATCTTCTTTTGTTCGCCCCGCAGGTTTGTAACCGTTCTACACTTTATTCAAAAAAAGTGCAGCAATCAGTCTAGTCCTGCTTCCATGCTCATAAACGGTTTGGGCACTTATGCGCAAATGTGCTGAAGTGTTATTGCTACTTCTTTCTGGTGATATTGAATACAATCCTGGCACCTCGAATCTTCGCTCACAAACTGAGAACCAACCCAACTAATTATCAGCTATTACCAAGATGCTTAAAAAAATAAGTACTCAAACATCTGATCCTGCAAATAGTCAGGTTGGAATGAAGTCTGACGTTCAAGATATTAGAACTGACCAACTAAATATTGAGGCAAAGCTTGAGAATATTTATGCATGTCTTGAGGCCCTGGAAGAAAAAGTTCGCTCCATAAACAACCTCGAAGAAAGTCTCGCAGCCGTTGAGAGCACAGTAGGCCATTTAACGTTCCAGCAAGACAGTGTTCAGTCTCGTGTGGACGATTTAGAAGACAGAGCCCAACAAAATAACGTGATTTTTTACAGAATTCATGATGAGATTGAATCGTGGAAAGATACAGAGGATAAAACGCTCGCTGTGCTTTCTTCCACCCTTAGTCGTCCATTCACGCCAGACCTTGTTGAACGTGCCCATCTGTAGCGAACCGGTAGCACGTCCCCGACTTTCTGAAGGGGAACACTATCGCGTGCAGGTTCGAACAAGAGATCAAACAAAAGAAAATGAAGCCATATTTATACTTTAAAGGAAAAGGGCCAATAAAAAACAAACGACCCCAAGAAAAACACACACTCAACACACGTACAATACTACAGAATAAAGGAGAGTTCACTAGATGTGGAGCGTCCCATGTGAAGCGGGTATGCTTTGCAAGCAGGGCGAATGCAGGTGGATGCAGTGCGACGCGTCCTTGGCGATGCGTCGAAAGAAGCGACGGAAAGGAGCTGGGTGTTAGTAGGAGCGGAGAGGAACACAAGGAGACGCCGGTGGTCTCCTGCCAAGAGCCCAAAGAACTTGGCAGCAGCAGAAAAAACGTAGCCAGGTCCTGTCTACGGCGTCACGAAACGCCGGAGGCTTAAAGCAGATTATGCAAGAGTGCCTTTCAGCAGCACAGACCCTCAGTCCATCGGCTGCCATCTCCACACTTGCAAAGAACGCAGGAGGCTTGCATCGGTGATCCAAGGGAGGTCCACGGCAGCACGGACTCAACGTCCAATGGCTGCCACCTCCACACTTGAATGACGCCACCTCCGCTGCGCTGTCTCCCTTCACACCTCGGTTTTCTGACACGTCAGCTCTCAGCTTCTCATGCTTGCCACACTCTTTGTCGCCGTTGCCTCGCACACACCCTTCGCACGCGCACACGCTGGGCTGGCACGCTCAGTGCTCCGCTGTCCTATGCACCACGTTCACAAATCCTCCGAGGATCTTTTGTGCACTTCACATTTGACCCCCCTTGAAGTTTTTTTACATAGAAAAAACTGCTGTTGGTGCACACAACACTTATGTTCATGTGGTAAACAGACAAGTTAAACACTGCCGAAGTCACCGAAGGCACTTTACACAGTGACACATGGAGGCACATGGAAATGCGCACAGAGGAAACATCGGGGCAAACATTATACATCTAGAAATAGGAAAAATAAAAGCCATACAAAACTTCAGACCCAAACTTTAAACATCTCTGTACCATAAAGGTTAACATGTACACACTGAACAACACATAACCGAAGAATGAAAGAAGAAAAACAACCTACAAACACTACGGCATGCATTTGCACAGGTTACCATTGCAAACATCGGATAGTAGCACTGTATATTGGGCATAACCCTCTAGTAATTTACAAACGACTCATGCAAACATCGCGTACGTTTTCCGAGCATGACTGATCTTTTTCGATTACAACGAAAGATGACGCCTGCACGGTCTCTTGGGACGCACGCTCTTCCTATCTTTTCAGCATATTGATGTGGAATAGCTAATAAGAACGGAAAACTGGGCGAGTTGGTAGGGAATCAAGTTTAACTGCGCAAAGAAACGAAGACAGAGAACAAGAAGGCACGACACGAGCGCAGACTATCAACTGATTTTTTATTCAAGGAAAAAGGCCTATATATGTATCTTCATCCCGCGGAAAAACATGCTAAAAAACCGAAAACGCAAACACTATCACACACTATCTTGGCACATGTAACGTGATGCCACTGTGATCACACACCTTTTAAAAGCAATCTACGCATCGTCAGAGACAAGATACAAAACACACAGCAAACTCATGGCACACTCCTGTCAAGCTAACACTCCATACCACCTGCTTGCGCTAAAAAAACTGCGCAAAAAAGGTATCTCCCTATCAATCAGGCCTACAGATGGTGATGCTACACAGTCATCTGATTCTTTCTTGATCAGGTACGCTTCCACCAACTCCCTGAAAACCAGATTCCTGTGTTTAAACAAGACGCTGGTCTTGTTCAACCGAGGAAAACAATCTTTGCACCATTTGCAGTGCAAGGCGAGATTAGAGGAAGCTGCGCCTTTCAACGACCTGCGATGGTCTGCTGACCGCTCGTTAATACATTGGCCTGTCTGGCCGATGTACTTCTTCCCACACGAGAGGGGGACTTCATCCACGACCCCAGTTTTACACTCTGTGACCATGGTTTTCTGTCTGTGCGCTATCGAGCACTCAGCTGCATCACGATTGCTCTCAGGCTCGAGCTTCTTTCGCACAGCACCACAAATCCTTGCAAGCTTATTCTTTGTCATGAAAATCACGTCCGCCCCGCATCTCGCCCCCACTTTTTTGAGCCGGTGTGAAATTCCATGGACGTATGGAATGCCCACCACTTGTCTACGTCCCCTGTCCTCTTTTTTACTAGCATGGGCACTTCCCACCTTGACCAGGATCCTTTCGGAGATCTGAGCCAACATCTGCTCAGGATACCCGGCTTCCTTCAGCCTCTCTACCTGCCCCAGGAACCTAGCCTCCACTCTGTGGGTACAGGATTTCCCAAGGGACGCTTTTAAGCATGAAGTCGCGATACCCGCCTTGACAAGTTTGGAATGCCCCGAACTGAAGTTCAAGAGAGGTATTTTCGTCCTAGGGTGATATTCCCAACACACTCTGTTCTCTAGATAATGGACCCTGAGGTTTAAAAACAGTAGGGTAGCTGAGCTGGGTAGTTCGAAGGTGAATCTCGGGCCGCTACCTGTATCTTTGAAGATTTTGACGACGTCCGGAACTGCCCTTGGAGAGTTCGACTTAAAGGGACACTGAGAAGAACTCTATCAAAATTTTTTTGTTAGCAATATCTGATAGTTCGGCATTTCATGGCTTTGTTGACGCTTGTCCGGGAGAGAAAGATGCATTTACTTCAAAGAAATTTGGATTCGAAGTTGAAAAAATTTTTCCCGCCGCTCCGATTCAAACTCGAGAACTCTTATGACGACACAGAACGGAGTGACGTGAAACGTGACGTAAACGGAGACTCCGTGATTTCTGGCGGCTAGCGGTGCGGTCTAGCAGCTGCCGAAATGAAAGCTACGGCCGTTGAAGGCATCTATCGGGGGTCGCCACCGTCGCTTCGTTTACGTTTGCACCGACGTCTTGCCAGCGTTACGATGGATCCCGTTCCCGAACCCGACGACATAGTTCTCGCAAAAACTCTGGCCTGCATTTCAGCGACCTCAGCCCCACAGAGCGTGCAATGCTTTTGAGGGAGCACGGTTAGGTCAGGCGCCGGCGGGTGGTTTCCCCCTTCCTCAGAGAGCAGCCGTTGCAAACTAAATATCATAACCTTAGTGCGGGGTGTCGCGATGGGGTGCGTTGCGCCCATCGGAGGCTGGCCGGGGCTTTGGGGCCAACGGATTGTGATTCCTTGAACGGAGCGGTTGCACGGCGCAGCAGGCAGCGTCGAGGTCTCCCACGGTGGCATGAGCCAAGTTATTTATTTATTTTTTGCCACGAAAAACAAATGGGTGCTCGAGGGCGGTCGCGTTTAAAGTCGGCGGCTTGAAACCAAAGCCGGCGCATGACGCTTCAACGGCTTCCGCTTGATCCAACAGGTCCACTGGATCTGGCTCTCTCACCAACTTGCATGTACCTTCAGGTATGTACTGTGAATGGATTAAAATGGCTGAGCTCGAAAAGAACAGCTCCGCCGAACTGCCGCGGCTATTGAATATAACGCGCACTTCGCCGCCGAGCCAAATCAGTCTGGCCGGGCCGGCGGCGGCTGGCGCACTCGGCGCGAAATACATACATGCTCCAATCTCCTCGCCAATGCGGTCAGAGTGCGCCGAAGCCGCCGAACGCGTCGGCGGTCAAGCACAGTTGGAGTATAGAGGGTGTCGCTTTGACCGACGTGATTTTGCCGTGCAGGGCGCGCACGCGCGCCTTGCCGCAGCATACAGAGCCGTTGCCTTAACAGAGCCTGCGCCTAACCGCTAACCAACGTATTCAGCGGCGGCATCCATGGGAGCCACTGAAACCCCCCGCCCACTCACTAAATAAAAGAAAAGAAGTCCAGTGCCGAGGTTCGCAATCGAACCAGGGCCTTCGGCGTTTGAGGCGGAAACGCTACCGCTCCGCTACGACGGCTCAAGTTACAGCCGTCAATAAAGGCGCATCTAGTGGATGCACTCTTCTGATGCAGAAATCTCCGCGCTTTCGCTAGGTATATCCTGGCCTAACAGAGCTAGGCCATCAGCAATTTTTCTGAACTGCCTTGTGCCTTGTCTCCCGTCCCTAATAAATGATGTCCGTTAAGTAGTTTGAAGTTGACTGGTACAGCCGGGAATGTTTCGCCGGGCAAGCGTGCGAATACACAAGTGCTGCCTTGTACAATCACCGACCATCGTGCCATCATAGCTTTTCATCGACTGTGACGATCATCTGACAAGCCTTAACAGGCTCCTTCAAAGGTTAACTAGCACCTGAAGCGGCACTTGGAGTTCCTCTGCTGTACGGCACTTGTAAATCGAGGCGCGTCAAAAACAAAACCGCGGGGCACGCAAAGCTCATAGACGCGAAGTGCCATAACAAATCGAAACTCTTCTGGCCGCCTGTGGCGCCGCCAAGCATCCGTTTTCTTTGCTTCCAACATTCAGGTTGTCTTTTGCCTGCCTTCCTTATGTGATAAAAGTGCACTATTGGTTTTAAAACAAAACTTACTTAAATATTGATCTGCGCAACCTGCCTTTGTCGGCCTCAGAGATTCGCGAAGCCATGTAGGATGAAAAATTCCTCCAAGGTGGCGTCTCTTGTCATATGGCGTCACCACGCTTGTACTTGCGAGATTGGCCTGTGGTGGCGATACCTGTATTTTGGTTCTTGCTATTTTCTACCTTGCAAGAGCTTTGTTTTCAGTAAGAGCGGCGTTTTTGTGATCAGGAGCTGGTATTCTATCGATACAACCCAACTTCAATTTCTCCTCAGCGTCCCTTTAAAATGATTAAAAAATCATCGCCGTAACGGAACACTTTTACCGCAAGGTCAGCAAGATTTTGCGCCAGTTCCTGATCCATCCTGCTTAAGTAAATATCGCTCAAAACGGGTGCGACACGGGAGCCGACGTTGGCTCAGATCTCCGAAAGAATCCTAATCAAGGTGGGGAGTGCCCATGCTAGTAAAAAAGAAGACGGTGGACGTAGACAAGTGGTGGTCATTCCATACGTACATGGAATTTCACATCGGCTCAAAAAAGTGGGGGCGAAATACGGGGCGGACGTGATTTTCACGGCAAAGAATAAGCTTGCAAGGATTTGTGGTGCTGCGTGAAAGAAGCTCGAGCCTGAGAGCAATCGTGCTGCAGCTAAGTGCTCGACAGCGCACAGACAGAAAACCAGGCTCACAGAGTGTAAAACTGGAGTCATGTATGAAGTCCCCCTCTCGAGTGGGAAGAAGTACATCGGCCAGACGGGCCGATGTATTAACGAGCGGTTAGCAGAGCATCGCAGGTCGTTGAAGGGCGCAGCTTCCTCTAATGTCGCCTTGCACTGCAAAGGGTGCAAAGATTGTTTCCCTCGATTGAACAAGACCAGCGTCTTGTTTAAACACAGGGATCAGGTTTGCAGGAAGTTGGTGGAAGCGTACCTGATCAAGAAAGAATCAGATGACTGTGTAGCATCACCATCTGTAGGCCTGATTGATAGGGAGATACCTTTTTTGCGCAGTTTTTTTATCGCAAGCAGGCGGTATGGAGTGCTACCTTGACAGGAGGGTGCCCATGAGTTTGCTGTGTGTTTGTTTTCTATCTTGTCTCTGACGATGCGGAGATTGCTTTTAAAAGGTGTGTGATCACAATGGCATCACGTTACATGTGCCAAGATAGTGTGTGATAGTGTATGCATTTTCGGTTTTTTAGCATGTTTTTCCGCGGGATGAAGATACATATATAGGCATTTTTCCTTGAAAAAAAAATCAATTGATAGTCTGCGCTCGTGTCGTGCGTTCTTGTTCTCTGTCTTCGTTTCTTTGCGCAGTTAAACTTGATTCCCTACCAACTCGCCCAGTTTTCCATTCTTATTAACTACATTTCTTGTTCAATGGGCTCTTTTACATGTGTAGCATTTAATTTTCATAACCCAGCGGTGCTGACAGCCTTAATAGCTGTGGACGCGTGCCGAGCAAGGACGGCTTCGTGGCATGCAAGACAGCAAGTCTGTCCTCCTGACATCCAGGTGCTATGCGGGTGGCTTCAGCCGTCCCTTGGTCACACCAAACGGTTCTGCCGTATCCTTAGGTCGGAGTGGTGGAGACAGGCAAGGTTTTACAAGCTATGCCTTCGTGTTCACTGCGGCCTGGAAAAGGATGAGCGACTTCGGCATCGGATTTGTGAGGACTGGTACAGGACAGCGGACCGTCTTACCGAGATCCTGTGGAATACCATCCGCAAAACGCTGCCTACCAGGAAGAAGGATTCAGCAACCAGAGGGGAGGTTACTGTCCTTGGCCACAATGTTATCGAGGAGCGGCACCAACGCACCCCAGAACTGGGACCCAAGTTCTGCTTTAAACCTGCCATGACGCCGCCAGAGCTGTTATCGCTCTCGCGATCGGTATCCAGGGTTGTCCCCGACGTAGACAAACCATGATGCGTGAAGGAGTGCTCTGCAATTGTGATGGAAGATAGTAGGGAGAAGACACCAAGGCGAATGGAAGGGTTGGTGAACTATTTAGTCGCTGAGGGCCCGAGGCCTCTCCACTCAGACAAGGAAGGGTTCTTTGTCCTCGCTCCAGAAGGGATATTCGCCCAAAAAGCGGATGAGGCGGTGGAAAAGAACTTCAAGGAAGTAGCTGTGAAGCCAGCTGCCATCAAAAAGAAAGCCATTGGTTTGTTGCAGGAGATGAGCCTTGACGAACTGGCTGCTGCCACCAACAATAGTAAAGGTAATGTTCTGGACTTGTTCTTCACGGCAAAAACCCACAAGCCGGACGTTCCGTTCAGGGCAATCATATCCGAGCGCAACACTTGGCAGCATGTTGTGTCGGGATTTCTACAGCGACACTTGAGCTCACTCAAGCTCTCGGATCCTTTCTTGGTGAACAATTCCGCAAGTGTGGTTAAGTACCTGCCTGGGCTGAATAAGAAAAAGTACTCTGCCTTCAGCATCGATGTGGAGGACTTATTTTATTCGCTACCCCATGCACAGCTCATGAAGAGAGTGAAAGACTGCATTGTAAAAGACAATGACGAGTTGCTGTTTGTGGCAGGTTGCGGGGTTTCGATAGAAAGTTTCCTGGAGCTGCTATCTTTTTACCTAGAGTCAACCGCTGTTGGGTGGGGCGGAAAGGTGTACGTCCAAAAATCGGGTGTGTGCATCAGCTCCCGTGTGGCACCCGTTCACCCGTTTTGAGCTATATTTACTTGAGCAGGATAAATAAGGAACTGGCGCAAAATCTTGCTGACCTTGCGCTAAAAGTGTTCCATTACGTCGATGATTTTTTAATCATTCTTAAGTCGAACTCTCCAAGGGCAGTTTCGGATGTCGTCAAAATCTTCAAATATACAAGTAGCGGCCCGAGATTCACCTTCGAACTACCCAGCTCAGCTACCCTACAGTTTTTAGACCTCAGGGTCCATTATCTGGAGAACAGAGTGTGTTGGGAATATCACCCTAGGACGAAAATACCTCTCTTGAACTTCAGTTCGGGGCATTCCAAACTTGTCAAGGCGGGTATCGTGACTTCATGCTTAAAAGCGTCCCTTGGGAAATCCTGTACCCACAGAGTGGAGGCTAGGTTCCTGGGGCAGGTAGAGAGGCTGAAGGAAGCCGGGTATCCTGAGCAGATGTTGGCTCAGATCTCCGAAAGGATCCTGGTCAAGGTGGGAAGTGCCCATGCTAGTAAAAAAGAGGACGGGGAACGTAGACAAGCGGTGGGCATTCCATACGTCCATGGAATTTCACACCGGCTCAAAATAGTGGGGGCAAGATACGGGGCAGACGTGATTTTCACGGCAAAGAATAAGCTTGCAAGGATTTGTGGTGCTGTGCGAAAGAAGCTCGAGCCTGAGAGCAATCGCGCTGCAGCTGAGTGCTCGATAGCGCACAGACAGAAAACCATGCTCACAGAGTGTAAAACTGGAGTCGTGTATGAAGTCCCCCTCTCGTGTGGGAAGAAGTACATCGGCCAGACGGGCCGATGTATCAACGAGCGGTTAGCAGAGCATCACAGGTCGTTGAAGGGCGCAGCTTCCTGTATTCTCACCTTGCACTGCAACGGGTGCAAAGATTGTTTTCCTCGATTGAACAAAACCAATGTCTTGTTTAAACATAGGGATCAGGTTTGCAGGGAGTTGATGGAAGCGTACCTGATCAAGAAAGAATCAGATGACTGTGTAGCATCACCATCTGTAGGCCTGATTGATAGGGAGATACCTATAATAATAATAATTGGTTTTTTTGGGGAAAGGAAATGGCGCAGTATCTGTCTCATATATCATTGGACACCTGAACCGTGCCATAAGGGAAGGGTAAAGGAGGGAGTGAAAGAAGAAAGGAAGAGAGAGGTGCCGTAGTGAAGGGCTCCGGAATAATTTCGACCACCTGGGGATCTTTAGCGTGCACTGACATCGCACAGCACACGGGCGCCTTAGCGTTTTTCCTCCATAAAAACACAGCCGCCGCGGTCGGGTTCAAACCCTTTTTTGCGCAGTTTTTTAGCGCAAGCAGGCGGTATGGAGTGTTAGCTTGACAGGAGTGTGCCCGTGAGTTTGCTGTGTGTTTGTTTTGTATCTTGTCTCTGACGATGCGGAGATTGCTCTTAAAAGGTGTGTGATCACAGTGGCATCACGTTACATGTGCCAAGATAGTGTGTGATAGTGTTTGCGTTTTCGGTTTTTTAGCATGTTTTTCTGCGGGATGAAGATACACACATAGGCCTTTTTCCTTGAATAAAAAATCAGTTGATAGTCTGCGCTCGTGTCGTGCCTTCTTGTTCTCTGTCTTCGTTTCTTTGCGCAGTTAAACATGGAATAGCTTCTTAATGTGGCCGAAGTCGATCAAATAATCCTTGTCGTTCTTTTTTCCATAAACCACAAATGGACCTTTCCACTGCATTAGCAGTTTATTGTGGCTGCTCTGACCCTTAAATGCCGCTTCTTGCTGTTCCTGTCATAATATTTCTTGTGAAACTGTTGGGCACGCAACAAATTTTGGTGTGCCACTCTCACAGTTTGCTCGAGACATTCTCTCAGATCGAGAACATAACCATATGTCGTCTTCATGTCTTCTCCCAGCTCCCCTTGTCCAGAGCTCTCCAAGGACTGCGAGCGGTCCTCGCATGTCGTCCAAATATCAACTCAAACGGAAAAAACCCCAGACTCGCCTGCTGTACCTCTCTGTATGCAAACAGAAGCGAAGCGATGTAATGATCCCAAGTTTTGGGCTGCTCCTGACTAAGCTTCTGCAGCATCTACTTGAGTGTGCCGTTAAATTTCTCCACCATGCCAGTGCACATTGGATGGTAAGGAGTCGTGCTGAGATGTTTCACTGCCAAGAGATCATTGAGCTCTCTCATCAATTTGGAAGTGAAACAGGAGCCCTGGTCACAAAGGATCGCTCTCGGAAACCCTATATGTGAGAACAACTCCATCAAACCTTCTGCCACGGTCGCTGAATCTATCTTTGGCAGAGCAACGGCGTCCGGATACCGCATGGCAAAATCGACGAGAGCGAGAATATATCTATTCCCTTTCACCGATGTGGGCGACAGCGGAACGACAATATCGACAGCAACCCGATCAAATGGAGTGTCGATAAGAGGCATGCGTCCCTACGGAGCTTTCCCTACTTTGCCTTTCGGGCACGTCCGTTGACAGGAGTCACACGACCTGGCATGCCTCTTAATTTCCTCCTGCAAACCCGGCCAGTAGAATTCAAGAACTTGATCTGCAGTCTTCTTACTGCCCTGATGCCCCGCCAACGGGCTATCGTGGGCAACCCTTGACACCTGTGATCAGCAAGACTTGGGAAGTATTACCTGTCGAACCTCTCTGCTAGGCGCGAGATGACAGAGGCGGTACAGCAAACACTTTTCAACAGCATATGAGTGCAAACTGTGGTGCTTGCCAGCTTTCCTACTTTCAACCAACACGCCTTCAATGACTGATCGTCTCTTTGCCCTGCTTCTAACGTTTCCTTGGTGAACCTCCTCGCCCTCTATTGCTCCGCAGCCACCCACATGCACAGCTCAGCGCCTTTCACCCACAACTCTTTCCCAAACTGAATTAAATTCTTTAGCATGCTCATTGTTTTCATCTTCTTAAAAAACGGCTTCGTCCTGTCGCGCGGCCGCCAATTGTCGCGAATTGAGGAACACTACTGCGTGCAGGTTCGAACAAGAGATGAAACAAAGCAAAACGAAGCCGTATTTATACTTTAAAGGAAAAGTTCCAATAAGAAACGGAAACAACAAAAAAAAGAACACACACTCAACAAGCGAACAACACTACAGAATAAAGGAAAGAGTTCACCAGATGCAGAGCGTCCCATGTGAAGCGGGGATGCCTTGCAGACAGGGCGAACGTGGGTCGATGTAGTGCGACGCGTCGTAGGCGATGCTTCGAAGGAAGCGATGGAAGGGAGCCGGGTGTTAGTAGGAACAGGGAGACGGCGGTGGTCTCCCGTCAAGAGCCCGAAGAACTTGGCAGCAGCAGGAAAATGTAGCCAGGCCCCATCGATGGCGTCACGAAACGCCGGAGGCTTAAAGCAGATTATCCAAGAGTGCCTTTTGGCAGCACGGATCCTCAGTCCATCGGCTGCCACCTCCACACTCAGGAGGCTTGCGATGGCGATCCAAGGGAGGTCCACGGCAGCACGGACCCAACGTGCGACGGCTGCCACCTCCACGCTTGAATGACACCACCTCCGCTGCGCTGTCTCCCTTCACACCTCGGTTTTCTGAGACGTCAGCTCTCCGCTCCTCGTGCTCGCCATGCTCTTTGTCGCAGTTGCCTCGCACATACCCTTTGAACACGCACACGCACAACGCTGGGCTGGCACGCGCAGCGTTCTGTTGTCCGATGCACCACTGTCGACACACCGCCTTCACAAATCCTCCAAAGATCTTTTGTGCACTTCACACCATCGCATCGGTAGTTTTTCGCCATCCAAGTGTCGTTCCGTAATCGTCAAATTCTCTTCGTTTAGAACTAAAAATGCAGTCCTGTTATCACGCGCAGACCTAAAACCAGAAAAAGTGTCTGGTGCCGAAGATTTTTCTCCTGCCACATGGCAGGTGAGAAAAAAATCTGTTGATTTTGACAAATCCTTGCCACAATCCCCTAATTATCAGCTGAAGTACAAGAAGCTGCTTGTGAACGACTGTACAACTGACAGCATTATGAAGCTACCTCAACAAAGCCCTGTCGAAAATATTTCAACTGAGTAGCAAATTGTGTCCTCATAAGGCGACACGAGGGGACATGATGCGCAATCTTCTAAATTAACTTTATCTGTCTTCTGGCTAACGTTCGAAGCATCCCTTACAAACATGACTCCCTTAACTCTGTTGTATACACCTCTGACTCAGACATTATTGCACTAACAGAGATCTGCTTGCACCCCAATGTGAAGCAGTGAAGTATTTTAGGGGTCATCGCATTTCACAGTTCATCGCTGTGATCGCACTACCCGTGCTGGTGACGGCGTGTTGCTCAAGATAGCTAGATCCATTCCTTCCTACCCTATTCACATACAACCCGTGAATCTACGTAGACATGCGCAGACCTAGGCCACAATAAATCAGGGTGTCTCCCAAGTGTATGTTTCGAAATTCCCCGAGTTTTCCAGGTTTTCTCTGAGTGCATTTGAAAAATTCCCTGAGTGACACAGTACTCTATTTTATGCAAAAACAAGCTGACACAAAGCCACCTGATGGTACCGCTCTCCAGTAAGCATGTTAAAAAATAAAAACAACGGTTTAATCCTATTGAAATAGTAAGGAGTAGTCTTTATTTCATTTTAAAAAAAGGGTGAGATTAGCAAAATGCATAACAAATTGAATATCTTCGAAAAAATGCTAAAACAAACTGCAGATCAAATTGAACATTTTCAAATACGAACTAAAAGGAAGATAGATGCATGCAGAAACAAATATTTTCAAATATGAGATATTTCTATCTATCCGAGTAGAAGGGAGCCTAAAAGATAGAGTGAAAGGTAAAAGGAATGTAGTACGCCTATGGGAACGTGCGCGCGCCGTGGCACGGCCGGTCACTAGGGGAGCGCGCGACCACAGTGTTCGCCTGCGAAAGCAGTCGCCTCAGCATATTTTGCTGCAGCAGACTGTGCCCTTTTCAGACCATCTCAGCGGAGGGGACTACGCAAATGTGAGTCGACGGCTTCCTCTGCGGAACTGTCGTGCATTCACTCACCAGCCAGCCAGTAAGCCAGTCAGTAAGCGCCTCGGTGCCTCCACAGCACTGTATCACGCTGTGAGATCGTTTGCGCATCATCAACAGCCTTGGCGTAGCCTTGTTATCAAACAAAGAGCACGTCCGACTTTGTATCCTGAGCGGGCTTTCAATACATTTGCTTCCCGTTTGTTATTCCTGAAACTGCAGTGATTAGTGACGAGAATGCACAGCTCTGAAAAAGGTCAGGTTGACGAGCATTTCCCATACATTTTATTTTTTGGAGGGATGCCTTCTCGTTTCTTGGACCATCCGGATTAAGTGCCATCAATCTTCGAACTGAAGAAGGATAGCCGTGTCAGCGCTGTCGCCCGCTCTCTCCGTAATCAGCAGCTCGCCATCGGACGAGTGCTGATGAACGCAACATGCAATGCGGTGAATGTATTTCTCCTCTTTGAAAGCCCATTCTTTCCGCAGTTGCCAGTTCGGTGCACCAAAGTGCATGTCAATCGCATTCTCACTAACCGGCGGCACAGAAGTCAGATCGTTGGTCCATTGCTTGCTCGCGTCCAAAAATTGCGCTAAATACATCGGCAAAAACATTGTCAGTTGAACAGAAAGAAAATGTTCACAGCAATAAAGGCAAAACCATAATGAAACACAATACCGATGGTCGGATGAGCACGAAAACGTCATCAAATGATCAACCGACCAAACTGACTGCTGCTGACTGCGCGACGCGAACCGACTGACTGAACCACCAGTTGAGATTCGGCTGTCGCCGCTAGGGGCGCTCTCCCAACTTGAAAAAGGCCCATTGGAGGTGAGCTAGGCGTGCTTCAGTCGTAAGGTCTACTGGTGGGGCCGCTAGGTGGGTTGAAGTTGGCCGGGAAATGTCCATACAGAAAATGCAGCCGCGTCGGTATTTACGAGATGGATGCAATGTTTGCTGGCCCGATCGGTGCGGACGAAGGTATGGTGTGCGGAAGCCGCAGCAGGAGAAGTAAAGGCGATGCTTCGGCCGCTGGCGATGGCGAAACGACTGCGGGCGGCTCTGGGCTTGAGGTCTGGTGCGTGGGGCACAGGATGCCTTGTAGAGAAGTGGTCGAAGCGGTCAACGGGGTGCACCAGCTGTCTGCAAAAACGAGCTCACTGTGGCGTTGGGACAGGTGGTTCGGGGTACAGGACACAAGTCCGGGGCGCAGTTGTCGGAATTAGAAGGATGCGGTAGTGCCCAGTCCATACGAGGTGTTGGATGAAGCACGCTGTAATGCGTCACAAGCATGGCACCACTTTCGATGGCTGTCTCATCTGTCGCAGAGGCCCAGTCCCTCGTGAAGGTGCCAGGTGGGTAAGGATCCATGGCAGGCGGCTCGGGTGGCGCATGATGCACGAGAAGGCTCTGGTGTGGCTTGCATGCGCGCCCCGCGACACGAACGACTGGTGGGTTCACTGGGGTTGGGCTGGAAGTAGCAGGCGAACATGCGACTAGAAGCAAGTTGGGGCCGGGGTCGAGAGAGAGCTCTTCTGGTGAGGGCAGGCACCACAGTTGGCAAGCAGGGCTGGGCAGGAGGCGCCCTGGGACGGGAGCTCGCAGGTGGATGGCCGTTCGTAGGGGCCAGTGGAGTAAACTTGGGGAGACCGTGGTGGGGAACGGCTCTAGTGTAGTAGCTGGCAGAAGGAAAACCGAAGCAGCTATGAGGGGGGATTCAGCCAGTGGTTATGAGTTGAGTGGCGACGCTGCATCCGAGTCCGGGACAGCAGCGCAGAGAGTTGGCGGGAGCTCCAAGGCAATCGAATGCTCGGATATCTGCGACGTAATTTTTCTTCTGGCCCCGTATTACTAAAAATCCTCCTTTACAAAACATTAGTCCGCACATCACTTGAGTATGCCTCCTTTGTATGGGACCCAAGCTCTGCTAAGCTAACTCACTCGAACTTGTTCAAGATAATTCTACTCGGTTCATTCTTCATAACTATAATCAGACTGCCAGCATCTCTAACATGACACAAACCTTAAAGGGAAGCTGGAGCACTTTTAGAAAAAAATGAGTTCTCTACGTCATTTTATACCTTTTAGTCAGCTGAAAAAAGAATATCTCATTCAAAAAGAGCGAAAATAAACGCACAAAGCTGGTTTTCAGAAGAAAACGCACCCCATCGGCTCAGGGCGCCGAGCGAATGGCGTTCCTGCCCGCGATTTGTTGTGACCATCGCGACGTCATCCACGGGGATCTCCGGCCAGCACCGACGGCGTTGCTGCGTAGCGCGTTGCTTCAGCGGGCTGTTAAGGACTACGTTTCGAAAATTATGGATAATTCAAGCAGTGTTGAACAGTTTGGACTTTCACCATGCATGTTCGAGCCATCAGCAGCTTCAGATAACGGCGGAACCAACAACGCCGCGGAGTGCGCCGGCAGCGAAAGTCAAGTCGCGACATTTTCACGTGTTGGAAATCTTGACTGGATGGATGGGTGGACGACAGCTTTTATTTCCACCGAAATGGAGACCCCTTACTACTCACCGCCCCCGGCACGCAGGCCTGGAGGGCGGGGGCCGGAGCCTCCGTGACTAAAGGCTAACAAAGAGATTTTATCTCTTCGCGGCATCAGCCGCCAGGCGGTTTGGCTTGTTCCTGCCGAGCGAGTTTTTCGTTTCGCAGCAGGGCTTCCCAGCTTTCTCTGCTATCAATATCTTCGTCGACTCCGGGGTAGTCAGCGCATTCCCATATTCTTTGCTTCCGGGTAACCGTGGAACCGCCGGACTGTCGGAACCTGGACGAGCGCGCGCAAACCTATTCCAAAATCGTTGAGAACTACAGACTAAAGAAGCAACCGCATGGCGGCGCCTGCAAGCCGGAAATTTCGTTAACCCAGTATTTGCCTTTCACGTCCTACCAGGGTAACACGAAAACTAAATCTTGACTGATACGTATGTTTTACGTAGGTGCATATGCGTGCATATGTTTTGTGTAGGTAAAAGTGGCAATAAAAAAAAGTAAATTGCGCCGAAACGTTTTTGTGTACCGCTGCTGCACAAAAGCCTGGCCACCAACTTCCTGTAATGCCTGTAAACATGATCTAATTAAGATCACCGGCACGCTTACACGAGTCTCGTGAGGTAAAGCATTTGTTTGTTCATTTATTTATAGTTACTTGCCTAATTACCCTCGAAGGCCTTTTATAGAGTCACTAAATGAAGACTTAGAGTACCGGCACTCTTTTCTCCTGTTGTTCTGTGCCGCCGCCACGATCATTGGTCAGTTTGCATCACGTGATATTTGTTTACACTGCGACGGTTCATGGGGGCTGCCATTTTGTGGCTTATGCGTTTTCAGTCGGGCAACTGTGGTAGTCCTAGTGCTGCGAGTGCTGCCGGTGACCGACTCAGTGACCAGGGATTCCGCGCCTCGCAGCATTTCAGCTGCACAAGAGCATACGAGGATGACGTTTTGCTGCGTTGTTGGCTGTTTCAACTAGCAGAATGATGGAAAACGCTTCATGCGCTTTCCGCTTTCCATGCCGTACGGCTACGATCCCGCCGCAGCGCAGGGTGGCTAACAGCGTTGTTTACAAAATGGCCGGGCCAAAGTTAGCGGCGAGGTCGCCGAAGCGGCAATCTGGCAACAATGATAAACAACAAAATGGCCGCCCCTGCTTACCGCCGTGCTGCAGTGACGGTACTCTAAGTCTTTATTTAGTGACTCTAGCCTTTTAGAACTACAAAAGAATGCCAAACTGGATGAGTTGGAGTGGGTGCACTGCTGTACTGCAGCGCGAAGAGATGAGGCGGTCGGGAGGAAACTTTCCTTCTGTCGCATGTTCGGGCTACTGTTCAACCATGAAACTTCTGCACTTACCCCTGTATGTTGTTTTTTGCATGCTGAACGTACACCTTTGAACAATAATTATGGCTGAGTTTCGGAGCTCGCAGTGCTGCTCATCAAAACTAGTGTGCTGCCAGATATAGTTGCTGCTGTTGCGTATCGAGATAATGAGTAGAATTACTTGTGGATGATATGCATGTATGCGTACCGCTACTTGACGACTTTGCCGTTCTGACTCAAGGACAAATTTGTATGAATTCTGGCGCCATTGTCGACCGTCAACCATGACCAAGAGCTCATGAATGCAAATGTTTGCTTTGCTCATGTATACTAGGCTTATATAATCGGTTTTTTTGTTCAGTTAGGTGCAGCTGCATGTGCTGCACGCTGATGAAAGATTAAGAGAATTGCTTTTATTGCCATGAGGTGCAAGCAATCAGGAAAAAACAAAAGGGCACACAGTGCGTAACGAGCTCAAAAAGGTTCAAGACTGTGTGCCTTAAAGACAGTGCTGGATGTGGCCATATCTCAGCATGGATGTAAACCAGCTGGAAAAGGCAAAGAGTTTAAAACAGGTAAGAAAGTAATATAACGAAAAGAGAAATATTGCTGCACATATTTTGTGCAGGCAGTTTCGGCATACTGCGTACCACCAGATTGTCTGGTTAACGTGGAAGAGGCTGGGGGAAAACAACCGACAGATTCTACCAAGCCGTGTGCTAAGCGCTGTTCGAAAGGAGTACCATACCAAAACTGATTTATAAACACGCTTCAAGCATTACACGGAAAGCCTGAATGAGAGAAAGTAAACGGCAATGGCAGAAGATTACGTTGATCTGTGGTTCGCTAAAGTGCGGGCCGCAGCGAAGCGGGACGGCCGGCCGACTCTCCGTGAATGGCGTCACTTCCGCCAGTACTCCCTCTCTGCCGTCCCCCACCCGGCGCTTCCGGAAGCGATAAGGGCGTGACGGCAGCGGGTTTTTAAGAAGCGATTGCAGCTCTGTTTGCGGATAGAATCGAGAAAAAAATTTACACACATGATTTGCAAGGTCCTTTCTTCCCAACCATAGCGTTTCAGCTTCCCTTTAAGTCTACAGTCATTTGCCTCTCGCCACTACAATTCTTCCTTTGCCTTTTTCACAAAATATACTTGCATAACACCCACCTATGCAATGAACTAATCTCTAATTTGTTCTATCGTTCTGCCCACGTTGACCACTCTCACATCGTTGGTATTATTTCTTGCTGCACTAATGCCAGTTCCCACAGTTTTATTCCACGCACATAACAGGGTTGGAACCACCTTCCCGAACTTGACGACGCCATTTAAGGCCATAATTGTTTTAAAAATGCACTAGCTAACATTGTATAATTAGGAGCCTAACAACTTGTATTTTTTATTTTTGCTGTAATGCTTGCTTTTCTTTAGTCTTCCCACGTTGACCACTCTCACAACGTTGGTATTATTTCTTGCTGCACTAATGCCAGTTACCACAGTTTTATTCCACGCACATAACAGGGTTGGAACCACCTTCCCAAACTTGACGACGCCATTTAAGGCCATAATTGTTTTAAAAATGCACTAGCTAACATTGTATAATTAGGAGCCTAACAACTTGTATTTTTAATTTTTGCTGTAATGCTTGCTTTTCTTTAACATCTTATCTATTTAATCGCTCCCCTCTGTAATGCCAAACGGCCCTGAGGGTATTAATAAATGAAATGAAATAAAACATACACACAGAAAACCGACTAAATGCTGACAGCTTTTAAACCCGCAATCTATGCGCACTGTTGCCTCACTGATGGTTCCAGGTATGCTATTTCCGATGTTGAGTGTGCTAACATCTAATTCTGCCTTCGTATCTGTATACACTAAAGAACAGGAAAACCCCCTCATGACAGCAAATCACCAAAAAACTAAAATGCCAGCCGTTACTTTCTCTGAAACAGGTATATCATGCCTTACAGACAAACAAAAAATAAAGCTTTTATCTACCGACTTTGACGAAATCACTACAAAGGTACTAAAAAACATTAATCATACTCCCAAGTTTTTAGGCTTAGTGTTCTCGCAATATCTTTCTACAAGTGTCATACCCCATGACTGGAAAGTGGGGAAGGTCGTTCCGGTCCGCAAGTGAAGTAACAAAGATTCGCCACTTAACTACCGGCCCATATCACTCATCAGCATACCTTGCAAACTCATTGAACATGTTATTTACTCTTTAACTACAACCTTTGTCAGTAAAGTTTCGAGACTGATTTATTTTCTTCTCTAGAAATGATTCCCCAAAACAAATGTTGGTGCGTATGTGTAGCGCCATCTTTTCGGGCTAACCTGAGCTATTTACGTTAATTGCTGTGGTAGCAGCTAGATGGCACTACATGTAGAAAAATACGTTGTCAATAATTGTCTGCGCATTCTACTGTGAGTGAATGTGGAGAGATGGGCGTCCACCTCAAACAGAGTGTAAAAATAAAATTCTGTGTGAAGCTTGGCAAGACAGCCACAAATATGTATGAGATCCTTTTTGACGCTTACGGCAACGAGACATTATCGCGGGCACGAGTTTTCGAATGGCACAAGAGGTTTGTTTCAGGGAGAACTTCGGTGGAAGACATCACAAGGCAGGGGCGCCCTTCAACCTCACGGAATGAAAACAACATGGCTCGGATCAGGGAAATCGTGCAGCAAGACCACAACATTACAGTCCGCATGCTAACAGATGCTCTTGACATTAGTCGACACGCCACCAAATTTTGCGTGTGAGCTTGGGGAAACGAAAGCTGAATGCCAGACATGGTTTACGCAAAAAGCATGCAGGTGGTAAAAGACGGAGAAAGCACACACACAAGACAGGACTGGCGCAATCTTCCAACTAAGTTTTTCATGGAAAAAACCCCTTAATAACCACACGAGCAGACAAAGATAAAAGCAGAACAAATACAAACGTTGATATATGGAAGTGTTGACATAACTTGTGCCACACTCCCTCACACAGGACCAGAAGGACACGCGGGCATCAGTGAGCGCTGATTTGCTCTCCGAAGCAGAGAAGGATGCTGCATTCGTTCACAGCATCATTGCTGAAGACGAATCATGACGTTTTGAATACGATCCTCAAACAAAGATGCAGAGAGCCGAATGGCGGCCCATAAGCTCTGCGGTGTCGAGAAAGGTGCGGCGACAGGAGACCAAAACAAAGACGATGCTTTTTTTCGATGCCAGAGGTGTCATACACCAAGAGTTCGTCCCACAAGGGCAGACGGTGAATCAGGAGTTTTATATCCGCATACTCCAACACATGCGTGATGCGCAGCGACGCCGTCGCCCTGACTTATGGGCATCTGGACAACGGTGCCTTCTCCACGATAATGCAAGGTCACACACTGCTCTCAGCATGACAAAATTTCTCGACAAGCACAGCATTACTGTACTTCCCCATTCGCCATACGCGCCTGACCTCTCCCCATGCGATCTTTTCCTGTTTCCTCGTGTGAAAAGAGTCCTAAAAGATCTCTGGATGGGGAGCGTGGAGGCCTTTCAAGGCGTCACGACAAAGGAGCTGACAGCCCTGCCAAAAGAAGCGTTTTCCAACTGTTTCCAAGACCTCAAGAAGTGTTGGAAGCTGTGGATAGACTGCAACGGAGACTATTTCGAAGGGGTGCTGCACAAATGATTTCAATGTTAAACGCATTTTTTTTAATGAACTCAGTCTCAGAATTTTACAGACAAATGTTGTATGTAGTTTCTGGATCTAAACAATTTCACTCATCGCGTCAAAGTATGATGACCTTGAAGTCTTTTTCAGTGCAAAAACGCACAAGGTGGGCGTTCAGGGTGATTGTTTCTGAAAATGATATGTGGCAAAAATCTATTGCTATGTTTCTCCAAGAAAAGCTCAACCTATTGCAAATAGATGATCCCTTCCTTGAAAAGGATTCCTATGCTGTCATAGATTACATAAAGTCTTCATCGCACAAGCGCTTGAGAGGTTTCTCTATAGATATTAAGGATTTGTTTTATTCGTTACTGCAAGCTAGTCTGCATTCTTGTGTTCAGAACTGTATTGATAAGTTCTGAGTCATACCTTTCCAGAATGCTTCGGGTACGTCGAGCAGTGGCTTCCTAGAACTTTTAAGCCTTTACCTTCGGTCCACTTTTATTCAATGGGACGGACTGCCATTTTTGCAAAAACAGGGTATATGCATAAGGTCGTGCATTGCACCCGTCCTTAGTGATTTATTTCTAGCCGAACTTATTTCTGGAGGCCTTTGTAGCCACCTTGCTAACGTAAAAGTAACAAAAACATTTAGATATGTTGACGATTATTTAATATTCCTTGACTGTGATTCTGGGTCCTTCGTATCACTTGTCACTAACACACTAAACGTAGTACGTGCAGACTTATCGCCTCTTATCATTACCCATGAATTGCCATCAGAGGACAGTCTTTGCTTCCTTGATATCAGGCTTTTATTTCAAGACAATCAGATTTACTGGAAATACGAACCACGTGCCAACAAGCCACTGCTCTCGTATGACTCTGCGCACTCCAAACTTGTCAAGAGGGCCATTGCCAAGTTATGCTTCACAAATGCCATAAAAAAATCCTGCCCTCAGCTAATGACCGAAAGTTTTGCTCAACAAGTACAGAGGCTAATTGAAGCCGGTTTTCCTACGCACGTCCTTGTAAGTGCTGCCGAAAAGCTCTTAAAGGAGATCTGTTACCCTCATGCTCTACCACCGTCCCATTCACTAAACAAACAGAAACTGGCTGTGATTCCGTACACTAACGGCTTGTCCCACTGCTTGAAGAAGATTGGACAACGGGCAAAAGTGAAAGTCATTTTTTCAGCTCCAGAGAAGCTGCAGAAACTTTGCAGATTGACAAGACCAGGCCCTGCTACAAAGAGTGGGTGCAAGATAAATCATCATTAATTAAAAGACTAGCGCATAAACCTGGGACGCAGACAGAGAAGAAGACAGGACGAGCGCTCGTCCTGTCTTCTTCTCTGTCTGCGTCCCAGGTTTATGCGCTAGTCTTTTAATTAATGATGACATACCAACTAGCCCAGCTTTCCGCATTGATAGCATTGATAAATCATCAAACTAAGTTCGTTAAATGTACGAACATGCACGGTCATTGCCAAAAACAATTGCAAACTCACGCGAAAAATTATCGAAGCAGAAATGATAGATAGCTTAGGTGATAACTGCATAGCGAAACCCTATATTGGGCTATCTCGTAAGGAATTAGATTATCTCAGAAGCCACTAACAATTGACTGTCTGCCGCGCTTGCGCAATGTATCGCCATGTCATATATATCTACAGGCTCTCTTCCGCAATAAACTGTTGCAATTTAGTGCTCGTGTGTGTAAACTTGCATGCCGACATACTAACATGAATAAAAGAATTCTTAACCTACCGCTACCGTGCCCCAAGGATCCATTCTAGGAACACTTCTGTTTTCAATTTATATGAACCTGAGAAATTAGATTGCCATAAACGGATGTTTGCAGATGAATGTGTTATTTACAAAACGGTCACTAACACTTTAAACCAACAATCCCTACAAAATAACCTAACTCAACTACAGAACTGGAGCAATGACTGCCTAATGACACCTAACGCAAGAAAATATGGATATATGTCTTTCCACCGTCGCCATGACCCTCTCCTGTTCCACTACAGCATATCTAACCTTCCTCTCGACCTTGTCCGAAAATAGAAATATCTTGCAGTTCATCTTCATCATGACCTTACGTAGCTTGCAGTTCATCTTCATCATGACCTTACGTAGAATACGCATATTTCAAACATTATAACATATGCCAACAAAACACTTGGTGTCATCACTGCTCAGCATGTGAAGCTCCTCACATGCAAATCACTAGTTAGATCAAAACTAGAATACGCATCTCCCATCTGGTCACCACAACAAGCATATTTCTATAACTCAATTGAAGCAGTTCAATCCATCCATTCCTCGTACTCTTTTGATATCAGCATATGATATTTAAAATCGCAGCCCAACCTACCTACCCTTGCTCATCATCGCCACATTGCTAGCTCTTTTATTCTGAACTACGTCAGGAGCCCTACATCCGCGCACCTCCACTATGCATCTCCCTTCGCACCGGCCATCAGCAGCAAGTATCACAACCTCGCACCCACACAACAACATTCTTTTCGTCAATCTTTCCCCGGACTGCCAGTGACTGGAACAGCCTTCCCCGAGAGATTGCTGCAATCATATGCTGATCTGTTTCTTAAACAAATTTCTAATGCGCTTACACAATGGGGATGTTTTCTCTGTATAACATGCTTAAAAAGATATCTATTCTGTGTTTTATTTCTCCGTGCCCCACCCCTTATGTAACACCCTCTAAGAGGGTCTTTAAGGTATTAAAGTGAAAGTGAAAATATAAGCAAAGAACTTACTCTGCATAAGTAATGTTTTTCAAAAACTTATTCAGCGTACTTCATAGAAAGAAGAAAACTGAAGACATCGTGTGTTCACAACTGGAAAAAAGTAGCGCGCCGCCATCGGTCATCACGTAAACATTCTGCTAAACACTGTGTAGTCAAAGGACTAAACTGCTACCCAGACGAGGGATTCCCGAATCTGCACACGCTGACTACTCCCAAATGAAAATTGGTTGTTCGCCTGTGCAATGTATACCAATGAAAAAGAAAAAGACCGAAGACACTGTGTGGTCACAACTGAAGAAAAATGAAGCGCCACCATCGATCATCATGAAAACATTCTGCGACAAGCAATCACAGTGTAGTAAAAGGACTGCACTACTATCCAGACAAGACGGATTCCCTCACCGGCACGTGCTAACTACTGCCAACGGAAAATGATTTATACTAGCCTCTGCCTTTTTCACACATTTTTCTATGGCTCACTTAGCACCATGTATTAAATATGGCACACGCACACATATCTCAACTTACTGGTCATCTGTTTAATTTCTGGCTTTCCACACCAAATAGCAGCCATCACCTGCCCATCAAGATTTTTAAAAGGCAGTAATTACTCCCTTGATTGGCACCCACCCACGCGCAGCCATATGGCTAAAATGGAAAGCTATACAGCAATTAAATTACTGAAGCTTCTCAATTGAAAAATATAAATTGCCCTGGTAAAGGATTGAAACATGGGACCATTGCCTCTGACATAGAGTTTCTAAATACTACCTAGAACGAACGCTGACGCCCCCGTCAAGGAGAGTTTCTGAAGGAGCCAAGAAAGAGCACTTCGTCCACCGTAGGAACGCCGGGAAGACAGTAAGGCGCACTTGGCTTGGCCCTAGAACCTGACTACAAATTTTCACAAATTATATGTTGCAAGGAAACGTTGGCTCCCAATCAGTATGTCCTGTAACTGTCACTACCTGCCTTAAGGGCGTATTCCTTTACTGCTTCCGGCACCTGGCTGCCAATTGTGAACTGCTGTTTCCCTGCTAGACTGTAGACTACCATTTCAGGACAAAACAGGAATTAGTTGTGATGATTTCTTAACACATTTAGAATTTTACCTTTCATCGACTGCCGTTTTTATCAACCATCAGTTTTATGTTCAGCGCGATGGTGTTTGTATTGGGTCGTCCCTTGCGCCTATATTGAGTGACATTTATTTATCGTGTGTTGACAAACGTGTCAGTGACCGGCTTTTATTGACCTCTAACGTTGTTAGGGTATTCAGATATGTGGATGACTACCTAATTGTGCTAACCGATCACGTAGGTTCAAAACCAAGCGCCATTTATGAAAACATTGTCACCATTTTCAGTAGTGAATCCAAGGGGCTTCTTTTCAAACTTCCCCGCGATAATAGCCTGCAGTTACTTGACCTGAGACTTGTGTTTAGGCAGGACAGACAAATTTGTTGGTCCTACAACCCCAGATCGTGCAAAGAGCTACTCCCTTTCGGTAGTGCACATTCCAAGCTAATTAAGCAAGGAATCGTTGCGACATGCCTGAATGCAGCCTTGGATAAATCTTCCCAGCATGAGATGGCACTGAGCTTTGATGCGCAAATTGAACGCATTCACCAAGCCGGGTACCCAAAACACCTCATCACGAGTATTAGTGCGAACCTTGTAGAAAAGAGCAAGGTGGCGTCAAGGGGTGAACAGGCTCAGAAAGACAAGGACAAAGAAAAGAAACCGACGGTGGTGATTCCCTATATTCATCGGCTTTCGCACAATCTAAAGAAAGTAGCCAGCAGGTATAAGGTCAATGTGGTTCTATCTGCTCCTAGCAAGCTGTCGCGCGTGTGCACTTTGAACAAAGCAAGAATGGTTAGGCAGTGCAAAACTAATCACCAAATCCGCGCCACTGTTTGCTCTACTGACGTTGTGTATGCTGTCCCTCTTAGCTGCGGTCTGGAATATATTGGCCAGACAGGTCAATGCTACAATGAAAGAGTGAGGCAGCACAAGATTGTGATAAAAAATGGTTATGGGAGCCACATGGCCACTCACTGCAAAAGCTGCAAGTGTCGTCCAGGTTTTGAAAACACCAAATTCATCGCAAGGTCTAAAGACAAATTAGAGCGTGAAATCATAGAAGCTTATTACATCAAGCAGAGGGGCCATATCTGCATAAGCAAGCCATCTGTCTCGCTGTCAGAAGAAGAGATTAGGTTTCTCAGTGGGTCATTATCAGAGTTCTAATCATTGCTTGATCCTTTTGGCACGTGTTCCTATGCTCTGTCACTGCGTGTTTTTTGTTTTGCTTCTATCTTTGCCTGCTGGTGTGGTTATTAAGCGGTTTTTTTCCATGAATAAACTTAGTTGGAAGTTGGCGCCTGTCCTGTCTTGTGTGTGCTTGTCTTCGTCTTTTAGCGCCTGTACGCTTTTTGCGTAAACCATGTCAAGCTACAACCAACTAGCTCAAATGAAAGTCTTGCCTACTTACGTTCACACTGAGTTTTGCGCATGCATTGTGATGACACGGCAATAAGTGCATGTATAAATTGATGTGTTTTTTCCCAATAAAGTTGTTGGAAGTCAGCGCTGCGTGTGTCTACTCGCCTTGGTCCCTTGTCCTGTTTGCGCTATTGCCACGAAATATGAACCAACAAGCCCGAATTTCCACGTTGCTCACCGATCATGATTTGCAGCTCACCTCCCGAGTGATTCTGCAAGGCAATGTCATCAGCGAATCGCAGATTATTTCGGTATTCTCTATTTACTCTTATTCCCAACTGTTCCCAATTCATGCCTCGGAATACCTCCTGTAAACAGGTGGTGAATAGAATTGGCGAGATCGTATCTCCCTGCCAGACGCCCTTCCTTATTGGAATTTTATTGCTTAGTTTATGGAGGACTACGGTAGCTGTGAAGTTGCTATATTGCCGCACTTAGTTTAGCCATCACGCTACCGGCTCCCCCGTGCGGTCTGTCTTCGAACTTTGTCTCGCGCCGGACTTCGTCCTCTTCTGCTCGGTGCTAGGCCCTGCCGGCTACGCTCTGCGCAGTGTGCTCGCCAGGTACTGTTCCGCCAGGGATTGAACGTCCTACCGGCGTCCGTGACATTTTTGGTGCAGCTGCTGGGTACAATCTATGTACGAAGAGGTCCCAGGAACCTCCAGCGCTCAGCCACACCCCCCGGACACGACACCTGTCCACAAGTCAAGCCGCCGCTTGAAAGGCTTAGCTCCCGAGTACAATCCCCTCGCCGCGCCATCCCGCAAGATGACCTCTACGGTGGCCAGCCAGACCTTCCAGCAAACTGTGAGTCCGCCACCGCTGCTTCTTCATTCGCCTCGTACGCCCGCACCGTTTCATGGTGACAAGTTTGAAGATGTGGAGGACTGGTTGGACGGGTATGACAGGGTCTCTGAATTTAATCTGTGGGACGAGGACCGCAAGCTTCGGAATGTCTACTTTGCCCTCCAGGACGCCGCCAAGACGTGGTTCGAAAACCACGAGTCCGCCATCCACACCTGGCAAGACTTCCGGCGCCAGTTGCTGGATACGTTCAGCAGCAACGAGCGGAGGGAGCGTGCTGAATTGGCCCTGCAATCGAGAGCGCAGCAGCCAAACGAGAGCGTGGCGATGTTTGTGGAGGACATGACCCGGCTTTTCAACCGCGCTGATCCTTCGATGTCGGAAGCCAAGAAGGTGTGCCATTTGATGCCGGGCGTCAAGGAGCGATTGTTCGCTGGGCTCGTGCGCGATCCTCCGGCTACAGTCGCCGATTTTGCAAAGGAGGCGGCAGGCATGGAGCGCGCCCTGCAGCAGCGGTTTGCGCACTACGGCCGTTCCTCAAACATCACTGCTGTGGAGTGCCACATGCCGAGGCCCGGGGATGAGAACACCTCCCTCCGAGAGCTCATCAGGAGCATCGTTCGCGAAAAGCTGCAGAAGCTTCGCTCTGTGGAGCAGCCTCCTAGTGTCACCGCCATCTCGGAGGCTGTCCGTGACGAGATACGCCGCACGGTGCAGCCCACTCCACCGCCGCCACCGCCAGCGCCCTATGTGATGACATACAGCGAGACATTGCGAAGTCCTGCGCCACCACCGCCGGCGTTCTACTCTCCTGCCCCTACCGCGCCGTCCCACCGATTCCCGCATACGACAGCGCTGCCAGACGACCGCCCACCCGTCACGAAGGCAAACGTGGCGAACGCCGAACAACAGGCCCCTGTGCTTCCATTGCGGCGAAGCAGGCCACATCCGTCGTCACTGCCCGTACCGCTGGATTGGCCTGCGCGGCTTTTCGCCCGACGCACCCCTGCCGCGCTATGGTGAACGACCCCGCGAGATCGATCAGTACCTAGCGGCCAACGTCCCACCTGTACCCACTGCCCAACGTCAGTCCAGGTCACCGTCGCCTCGACGGTTTTCTACACCAGTTCGCCAGTCCTACATCCGGCAGTCCTCCAGCCCGCGCCGGGAAAACTGAGGACGGCGACCCCCGGAGGTAGGGCTGCCGTCACCGGACATAATGACGAACATCCTCCGCTCACCGACGTTAGCATGCGACCCGACCTCCGACCCCACGCCGCGACGACCTTTCGACGCCCAGAGACGCCTTCTTCGCTTGACGCCTCAATTGGACAATCTGAACGACCCTTAAGTCCGACGACTTTTCGACGAACGGAGACGCCTCCGCTTGACACCCCAACCCGACCGCGAGAACGATCCCCTAGTCCGACCTCCCTCACACAGCATTTTTCTGACGGTGACCAAGCTTCGGCTGATATCTCGGTCATCGTTGATGGCCGCCGCGTGACTGCTCTCGTAGATACCGGCGCCGATTTCTCCGTCATGAGTTGTGGTCTGACGCTTGTCCTGAGGAAAGTACTGACACCTTGGCCTGGAACACACATCCGGACAGCTGGAGGCCATCTGGTGACACCGCTTGGCGTCTGCACCGCTAGAATGGAGATTCGTGGTGTCACCTTCACTGCCTGCTTCGCTGTGTTGGCTCATTGCTCGAAGGACCTCATCCTCGGGTTAGATTTTCTTCGGGAACACGGTGCGATAATCAACCTCCGCGAACTTGTCGTGACGTTCTCACCTCATTGTGCCATAGCCGACAGCAGCGAGCTCGACAGGCCTGTTTTTCGCGTGTTTGATGACAATGTCACGCTACCACCACGCTCCAGTTTGTTTATTACGGTGGAATGCTCCAACCCACGCACTCCTCACAGGGTTGCGGAAGGTAACCTGTCGTTACTGCTGAGTCAACAAGTCTGCGTTGCGCGGGGTGTTACTTCCCCCCGCGGACTGCGAACGCAGCTTTTTGTTACGAACTTTAGCGCCAAATACCGCCACTTTCCGCAAGCAACCGCCATAGCCTATTTCGATGAAATTAGTGACTCAGTCTCCCACTGCGCCTGCTCCCTCAACGATACCCATGCATCGACGTCTGACGCCCCCGTTATGACTGACGTGAACCCCGACCTAACCGCCGATCAGAAACACCGCCTCCACATGATCCTCGACTCTTTTCGTGACTGCTTTGCGACCACTTCTAAAGTTCGACAAACATCGGTCGCTAAACACCGCATTGTAGTGGATGAAGGCGAGAGGCCTATACAACACTACCCCTATCGAGTGTCTGCGAAAGAACGGGAGGTGATTCGGAGGCAGGTTGAGGAAATGCTCCGTGACGAGGTTATTCAGCCGTCAACAAGCCCGTGGGCTTCGCCCGTTGTGCTGGTCGCCAAGAAGGATGGCACTCTCCGATTCTGCGTCGACTATCGTCGCCACAACAAGATTACTAAAAAGGACGTTTATCCGTTGCCCCGAATTGATGACTCGTTCGATCGCCTGCGTCATGCCCGATACTTTTCCTCTCTTTATCTACGCAGTGGGTACTGGCAGATCGAAGTCGATGAACGTGACCGTGAAAAGACCGCGTTCATAACGCCTGATGGTTTGTACGAGTTCAAGGTGCTCCCCTTTGGCCTGTGTACTGCTCCTGCCACCTTTCAAAGAATGATGGACACTGTCCTGGTTGGCCTCAAATGGCAGTCGTATCTCGTCTATCTTGGTGATTTGGTTATTTTCGCTGCGACCTACGAAGAACATCTCAAACGCTTGAGTGCAGTATTGACGGCCATCCGATCAGCCGGTCTATCTCTAAAACCCGAAAAATGCCACTTCGCGTACCAACGGCTTCAGTTTTTGGGCCATGTTGTGACACCTGACCCCTGTGTCAGCCCCGACCCCGACAAGACGGCTGCTGTAGCTGCGTTCCCGACTCCCACTGATAAGCGAGCTGTGCGCCGGTTTCTTGGCCTCTACGCATATTACCGACGCTTCGTGCAAGACTTCTCCAGGCTGGCTGAGCCTCTCACACGGCTGACAAAAGACGATCAGCCTTTCGTCTGGGCACAGGAACAGCAGGACGCCTTCGAAAAGCTCCGCAAACGCCTACAAACAACGCCCATTCTTGCCCACTTTGACGAGGAGGCGGATACAGAACTTCACACCGATGCCAGCAACATTGGCCTCGGTGCAGTCCTCGTCCAGTGGCAAGATGGTGTTGAGTGTGTGATTGCTTACGGCAGCCGCACGCTGTCTCGGTCCGAGGCCAATTACTCAACCACTGCCTAGCTGTTGTGTGGGCGATAACGAAGTTCCGGCCCTACTTGTATGGTCGCTCGTTTCGGGTCGTGAGTGACCACCACTCACTGTGCTGGCTCGCGAATCTTAAAAGACCCCTCGGGCCGGCTAGCTCGTTGGAGCCTTCGCTTGCAAGAATTTGATGTAACAGTTGTCTACAAGTCGGGCAACAAACACAGCGATGCAGACTGCTTGTCCCGTGCTCCTATCCCGTCCAGCTCTGATGACCTCGAAGATGACCCCCTCTTTATTGGTGCTCTGACCACGTCCGACCTCGCTCAACGCCAGAGGGACGACACGGAATTGCGGCCACTCATCGATTATCTTGAGGGTACCGCCTCGTTACCGCCTCGTCTATTCGCGTGTGGCTTGTCGCGTTTTGCTTGCGAGATGGCGTCCTCTACAAACGAAATTACGCCCCGACGGACTCTGGTTACCTGCTCGTGGTTCCAACGGCGCTCCGCACTGACGTTTTGCAGGCATGCCACGACGAGCTTCCTTCCGGCCACCTCGGGTTTTCTCGAACGATGGCACGAGTTCGTCACCGTTATTACTGGCCCAGGCTTTCTGCGACTGTCAAGCGTTATGTACGTACTTGCCGCGAGTGTCAACGTCGGAAGAAACCACCTTTCAAGCCGGCTGGCTTGCTCCAACCCATTGCTCCGCCGAGAATTCCTTTCCACCAAGTCGGCATGGACTTACTGGGCCCATTTCCCACGTCATCATTGGGTAACCGGTATATTGTGGTTGCCACCGACTACCTCACCCAGTATTGTGAGACGAAAGCCCTTCCCCGCGCCACTGCTGCTGAAATTGCTGACTTTTTCATCATCACCATAGTCCTCCGCCATGGCGCCCCTTATGTTGTTTTAACTGACCGAGGCACAGCATTCACGTCCACGCTTACTCAGGAAGTTATGCGGCTCAGTGGCACAAGTCATCGTAAGACCTCAGCTTACCATCCTCAAACCAACGGCCTAACCGAGCGCCTCAATAATACTATCGCTGATATGATTTCTATGTACGTCGACGACGACCATAAGAACTGGGACGAAATCCTTCCGTACGTCACGTTTGCCTACAATACTGCCCTTCAAGAGACGACGGGGTTCACGCCATTTCGTTTGGTACACGGTCGTGAAGTCGTGACTATGTTGGACACGATGTTGTTGCCCGATATTGCCCGCCCATCCGTTGCCGACGCTGATGCATTCGTTCGCCATGCAGAGGCTGCCCGCCGGCTGGCTCGGCAACGAACCTGCGTGCGGCAAGAAGTCGATGCTCACCGCTATAACCTCCGTCACCGCGAAGTCATTTTCCAGCCTGGCGATCAAGTGTGGGTTTGGAGCCCCATCCGTCTGCGCGGTCGCTCCGAGAAGCTTTTGCGCCATTACTTCGGCCCCTACGAGGTACTCCGCCAACTCAGCGACGTTACGTATGAAGTGCGCCCGCAAGGGAGTGTTCGTTCTTCCAGACGCCCGCCGACATCCGAAATTGTGCACGTCGCAAGACTCAAGCCATACCATGCCCGCTAGGACAACTCTCACCACGTTCGGTGCCTGGGATTCTGTTAACACCAACACGTGGCTCCCCCTCACTGTCAGGCATCGAGTCGATGCCTTTCCAGAGAGGAGGGGCAATGCCGCACTTAGTTTAGCCATCACGCTACCGGTTCCCCCGTGCGGTCTGTCTTCGACCTTTGTCGCGCGCCGGACTTCGTCCTCTTCTGCTCGGTGCTAGGCCCTGCCGGCTACGCTCTGCGCAGTGTGCTCGCCAGGTACTGTTCCGCCAGGGATTGAACGTCCTACCGGCGTCCGTGACAATATATATATATATATATATATATATATTGTAATGGGACCGATGGGCAGGAGTTGATGCAGCGCAGCGAAAAGGTAGACGAAGTGCAGCTGGGATTTCGAGTGACGCCTGTGCCTGTGTCCGTCATGTCGCCGTTCGACCAACACCAACCGACCTGCGCTTCCAATAAACACCTTTACAATATATATATATATATATATTGTCGCCGACAAACGTAGGGCGGCACGAAAAAGGGGCTTTATTAATCCGAAGGCCAGAAACCCAGCCGCGCGCGTTCGAACAGGAACGTCCTCTTCTTCGCTCCCACACGAGCCCAGTAATGCCGCTCGGCCGCATGGCGGCGCTCGCAGAATGTGAGCAGTGTGGCATTGCCCCCCTCCTTTCAAGAGGCATCGCCTCGATGCCTCCGGCAAGGGGGATAAAGAGTGTGGAGACACCGAAAGTGCGATGGCGTGTTGTGGCAGCACTGAATGTGAACTCCGGGAGGGGCTAACGGGCGTAATACGGTTTCATGCGGGACACGTGGACGACTTCAGACTTGGGCGGGCGAGAAGACCGGACAACTCCTTGCGGGTAGACTTCATAGTTTACATCGCTGAGTTTATGTAGCACCTCGTAGGGGCCGAAGTAGCGCCGCAGAAGCTTTTCAGTGCGACCGCGCACACGTATAGGGCTCCATACCCAGACGTGCTCGCCGGGTTGGTAAATCACCTCCCTGTGGCGGAGGTTGTAACGCCGGGCGTCAGTTGTCTGCTGGTGGCGAATGCGTTGTCGAGCAAGGTCGCGAGCGGCTTCTGCATCGCGAACGAATTGGTCAGCGCCTGGGACAGACGAGGGGGTACAATCCGGGAGCAGCATGGCGTCAAGCATGGTCAGGGCATCTCGGCCATACACCAAACGGAAGGGGGTGAAGCGCGTCGTTTCTTGGAGGGCGGTGTTGTACGCAAACGTGATGTAGGGAAGTATTTCATCCCAGTTGCGATGGTCAGCGTCGACATACATAGACATCATATCTGTGATGGTCTTGTTCAGCCTCTCAGTAAGTCCATTCGTTTGAGGATGGTAAGCAGTCGTTTTTCTATGAATGGTGCCACTAAGACGGAGGACCTCGTGTGTAAGAGCCGACGTAAACGCGGTTCCCCGGTCAGTTAATACAACCACGGGGGCGCCGTGGCGAAGCACGATGTGGTGAACAAAGAACTGTACAATTTCAGCCGCAGTGCCACGGGGAAGAGCCTTGGTTTCACAATAGCGACTTAGGTAGTCCGTGGCAACAACAATATACCGGTTTCCCATGGAGGACACCGGGAATGGGCCCAGTAAGTCCATGCCGACTTGTTGGAATGGGATTTGCGGTGGATCAATTGGCTTCAGAAGGCCGGCCGGTTTTGTCGGTGGTACCTTCCGTCGTTGACACTCACGGCAGGTTTGAACGTAGCGTTGGACGACCGCAGCAAGCCGTGGCCAGTAGTACTTGTGGCGGAGGCATCCCAATGTTCTGGAAAAACCGAGGTGGCCAGAAGAAAGGTCGTCGTGGCATGCAGCGAGAACTTCCTTACGAAGCACGGCTGGGACAACGAGGAGATACACAGTGTCGGTCGGACCGTAGTTTTTCTTGTAGAGGACTCCATCTATTAAGCAAAACGGCGAAAGTCCGCACGAGAAGGGTCTGGGCGGAGACTGAGCGGTTCCTTTGAGGTACTCGATTAGAGGCAGCAGTTCGCAGTTGGCCCTCTGGTGGTGGGCAAGGTCGGATGTGGTGACAGCGCCGAGGAAAGCAGAATCGTCGTCGGACTCATCTGGTGGGCACGGAAGAGGAGCTCGGGAGAGACAGTCTGCATCGCTATGTTGCCGACCCGACTTATACACGATGGTGACGTCGAACTCTTGCAACCGAAGGCTCCACCGTGCAAGTCGCCCCGATGGATCTTTGAGGTTCGCAAGCCAGCACAAGGAGTGATGATCGCTGACGACTCGAAACGGGCGGCCGTACAGGTATGGACGAAATTTTGTGATTGCCCACACAACAGCGAGACACTCCTTTTCCGTTGTGGAATAATTCACTTCGGAACGGGACAAAGTGCGACTTGCGTATGCGATCATGCGTTCCACACCGTCTTGCCACTGCACAATCACCGCACCGAGGCCCACATTGCTGGCATCTGTGTGCAGTTCCGTGTCGGCCTGCTCGTCGAAGTGGGCAAGGATAGGCGTAGATTGGAGGCGGGCCTTAAGCTCTATGAAAGCTTTTTCCTGATCTTGGCCCCAGAAAAAGAGTTCGGAGTCTTTTGTCAGGCGAGTCAGCGGCTCTGCGAGCTTGGAGAAGTTTTGAACGAACCTCCGATAATAGGCGCAAAGCCCCAGGAAACGCCGCAAGCTTCGTTTATCTGTTGGCTGGGGAAATGCAGCAATGGCGGCGGTCTTTTCTGGGTCGGGGCTAACGCCCTGAGCGCTCACAATGTGGCCAAGAAACTTGAGCTCCCGAAATGCGAAGTGGCACTTTTCAGGCTTGAGAGACAGACCCGCAGAACGAATTGCTTCGAAGACGGCACGCAAACGTTTCAGGTGCTCCTCGAACGTGTCGGAGAAAATCACGACGTCGTCGAGATAGACAAGGCAGGACTGCCACTTCAGGTCAGTTAGTACGGTGTCCATCATACGTTGGAACGTCGCAGGGGCTGAACACAAGCCGAAAGGAAGCACCTTAAATTCGTACAGTCCGTCAGGAGTAACGAAGGCGGTCTTTTCTCGGTCACGTTCGTCGACCTCGATTTGCCAATAACCGCTACGAAGGTCGAGTGACGAAAAGTAGGTAGCATGGCGGAGGCGGTCTAATGAGTCATCAATGCGCGGCAGTGGATAGACATCTTTTTTGGTAACGTTATTGAGACGTCTATAATCTACACAGAACCGTAGGCTGCCGTCCTTCTTTGCGACGAGAACAACAGGTGACGCCCAGGGGCTCGTCGATGGTTGTATGACGTCGTCGTGGAGCATTTCGGCAACTTGGCGGCGGATAGCATCGCGCTCCTTCGACGAAACACGATAAGGACACTGACATAGCGGTCTCTGGTCACTGTCGACGATAATACGGTGCTTAGTTATTGGCGTCTGGCGAACCTTGGATATTGATGCAAAACAGTCGCGGAAAGAGTCAATAAGGCTTTCCACGCGGCGTTTCTGATTGGTCAGAAGGTCAGGGTTCACGTCGGTCCTAATGGCTGTTGCAGTGTCCTGTTCAGCTATTTCGGGGGCCGTTGTTGATAAGGCACATTGGCCAACATGTTCGCCAAGTTCTTCAAAATGGGCAATCGCCGTGTTTTTCGTCAAATGTTGGGGTTCACAACTAAAGTTGGTCACTAAGAGCGTGGTACGCGCGTGAACAAGGTCGACAAGGGCGCGAGCAACGCAAACTTGCCGAGACAGTAGCAGCGACATATTCGCTTCGGCAATGCCCCGAGTACCGGAGCTGGTATCACACTGGACTGTGACAAACTTGCTTGCTCTCGGCGGTATCGTTGTGTGGTCATCAGAGATGCGTAATGGTGCTCTGTGCGGCACGGGGTCGGTATCAACGGCTCGCTGTGTCGAAAACGATACCAATTGCTCGTGCAGGTTGATGACCGCCCCATACTCTTTAAGGAAGTCCATGCCGAGAATCAGTTCTTTAGAGCACTCTCGTAGCACGGCGAAGGAGCCAGTGAAAGTTGCACCGCGGATCTCTATACGGCTGGTGCAGACGCCAACCGGCGTTACCACATGGCAACCAGCTGTGCGTATCTGCGGCCCATGCCAAGGTGTTAGAACCTTTCTGAGGGTTGCGGCTAGGTTACTACTCATGACAGAAAAGTCGGCTCCGGTATCGACGAGTGCAATACGTCATAGCCATCGGCGGCAGCAAGAATTTCGGCGGCGGAAACAATTGTTTGACAATTTGTCTGCGAGGTTTTTGGTGCCGTCGCCGATGGGGTCGTCGCTGAGGTCGTCGGTGAGGTCGGCGGTGGGATCGTCTTTAAGGTCGGTGGGTGGGGTCGTCGCATAAAATTGTCGGATGGAGGCTGTTCACTGTCTGCGGCAGCGGCGGTCCTACCTCCAGAGGACGCCTTCTTTAGTTTTCCCGGCGGGGAGACGTGCCTCTGAATTCGCCAGATGATGGTGCATGACTGGGTGGAGGAACTCGTCTTGGAGATGGCGACCTAGACTGGCGTCGTGGAGGCGTTGAGGGCAGCACATTATCGGCCAGGTACTGCTCAATGTCTCGCGGTCTCTCACCATAGCGCGGTCGAGGTGCGCTCGGTGGAAATCCTCTTAATCCCATCCGCTGGCAGGGGCAGTTGTGGAGGATATGACCGGGCTCCCCGCAGTGGTAGCATAGTGGCCGGTTGTTGGGTGCGCGCCACACGTCAGCTTTTCGAACAGGGCGCGGCTCATGCAGCTCGGCGGAGGGAAAGTACCCCTGCGTTTGTTCGGCAGCAGGGCGGAACGCATGTGGAACTGGCGCAGTTCTCCGCAGAGCTTCACTGTAGCTCATGATGTACGGCTCCGGCTGCGGTGTCCGTAGGGCTTCGTTGTAGCTGCTGGCGTACGGCTCCGGCTGTGGTGCCGGTGGTGGCTGGACTGCTCGCTGAATTTCCTCGCGGACGGCATCGGCTACAGCTGCAACACTGGCAGGTGGAGCATCTAAGCGGAGGTTGCGCAGTTCTTCGCGAACTACACTCCGCACAAGCTCCCGAACAGCCTCGTCCCCGGCGACTGGCAGGGACGCACAATAGTTGCTGGCCGCAACACTTCCCGGACGACCGTACTGCGCACTGCGTTCCTGTAAGGAACGTTCCATGCCTGTGGCTTCTTTAGCGAAGTCAGCGACGGTTCTTGGTGGGTCGCGTATGAGGCCAGCGAAGAGCTGCTCCTTCACACCACGCATGAGGTGGCGCACCTTGGTAGCCTCTGGCATGGCAGGGTCAGCCCGATTGAAAAGACGTGCCATGTCTTCAATAAACATAGCGACGCTTTCGTTCGCCTGCTGTGACCTGGTGCGAAGGGCAAGTTCGGCATTTTCCTTGCGGGCGTTTGTGCTGAAGGTAGCCAGCAACTGACGGCGGAACGCTTCCCAGTTCGTAAAAGATGCCTCATGGTTCTCGAACCATGTCTTCGCAGAGTCTTGGAACGAGAAATAGACGTTTCGTAGTTTTCGGTCGTTGTCCCACTGGTTAAAAGTGGCCACACGGTCAAAGCTGGACAACCAGTCCTCGACGTCCTCAAACCGATCGCCGTGGAAGGATGGTGGTGAGCGAGGGGTGAGAACTACAACGGGCGGGACAGTGCCGGAAGGCTGGCCTGTCTGACTGCCTGTAGTAGACGTCATGGTACGCACCGGCCTCGTCAGTGGCTGACACTCAGGTTGCAGGCCTCGCAGGCGGCGGCTCGCTTTGTGGACGGGTGTTGTGTCCAAGCGTCGCTGATCAGCGTCAGAGTTGCCCTCGGGGTGAGCGTTCATGGAACGATACCCAGCACCTCCACCAAAATGTCGCCAACAAACGTAGGGCGGCACGAAAAAGGGGCTTTTTTTAATCCGAAGGCCAGAAACCCAGCCGCGCGCGTTCGAACGGGAACGTCCTCTTCTTCGCTCCCACACGAGCCCAGTAATGCCGCTCGGCCGCATGGCGGCGCTCGCAGAATGTGAGCAGTGTGGCAATATATATATAGACTATGGTAGCTGTGAAGTTGCTCTCTCTCTCTCTCTCTCTCTCTATATATATATATATATATATATATATATATATATATATATATATAATGTAAGGTGGGGTTCATTCGGAGAAGCTTCTTAACGGGAGCAGGGCCAACAGCAGTCCAAGGTCAGCTAGTCCAGCCAGGAACGTGCACCAGGCGATGGCCATGCGGCTCGCGCGTATGCTCGTCGTCTTCCTTACATTGGCCCCCGAACAGAAGAGGAGCCATCCTGGCAACTTAAGGGGCAGACAAGACAGCGGGGTCATAGTATCTCTCGAGGCGCTGGAAATGGACAGTCTCACGGTCGTTGGGTCTGAGATCAGGTGACGGCTTGAAGGGCTCAACAATATAGTTGACTGGAGATGTTTGCTCCAAGATGCGATATGGCCCTTGATATTTAACGAGCTGTTTCCGGGAGAGGCCCGGAGTACTGGGAGGTATCCACAGCCAGACAAGAGAGCCGGGCGAGAAATGCTTGGGACGTTGATCTTCATCGTGGCGCGTTTTTTGAAGGGACTGGGTAGCTGTCGTGAGCGACCGGGCGATCTGGTGGCAGTCTTCGGCGTGCCTGGCAGCTTCGGAAACGGTGGTGCACTCAGATGCGTCAGGATGGTAGGGGAGAAGAGTATCAATGGGAACGGAGGGATGGCGGCCATAAAGGAGGAACAAAGAAGAAAATCCTGTCGTAGACTGCGTAGCAGTATTGTACGCGAACGTAATATACGGGAGAATAAGGTCCCAGGTCGTGTGGTTCGAACCGACGTACATAGCCAGCATGTCCCCCAGAGTGCGTTTAAATCATTCAGTGAGGTCGTTGGTCTGAGGGTGGTAAGCGGTAGTAGTCCGATGGATGACGCTGCACTCACGGAGCAGAGCTTTGATGACATCAGATAGGAAGAAACAGCATCTGTCGCTGAGAAGTTCTCGAGGGGCGCCGTGTCGAAGGATGAACCAACGCAGAAGAAAGGATGCTGCATCCTGTGCCTTGGCAGCAGAGAGTGCGGTGGTTTCAGCATACCGCGTGAGGTGATCGACGGCAACAATGATCCATCGTTTGCCAGAAGCAGTATACGGGAGGGGCCCATATAAATCAATGCCAACGCGGTCGAAAGGGCAAGGCGGACAAGATAGCGGCTGCAACTCGCCAGCAGTACAGGTAGTGGGTGTCCTGCGGCGTTGGCAGTCGAGGCACGAGCGTACGTATTTCAAAACGAAATCGTATGCGCCACACAAGTAGTAGCGGAGGCGGAGGCGCGTATAAGTCTTGAAAAGGCCTGCGTGACTGCATTGTAAGTCAGTGTGAAAACATGAGCAGATATACGACCGTAGGTGGCGAGGAATGACGAGGAGCCATTTTCGTCCATCAGAATGATAATTACGACGATAAAGCAGGTTATCTCTGATCTCAAAAAGAAAAGCTTGACGGCGCAGCGCGCGGGATGGTGTAACCACCGATGGGTCGGAGAGAAAGTCGAGAAGAGCACAAATCCATGGATCCTTGCGCTGTTCAGAAGACATGTCACTGATGGTGGGAGATGGCGTAGGGGCTCCGATTTCGCAGAGGCTGGCAAGTTCGGCGGTGAGCGGGGAGCGAGACAAGGCATCGGCGTCCTGATGCTTGCGGCCCGACCGGTAGACGACTCGGATGTTATATTCTTGAAGATGCAGCACCCATCGCGTCAGGCGGCCGAAAGGATCTTTCAATGAAGAAAGCCAACAAAGGGCGTGATAATTCGTAACGACGCTGAAAGGATGCCCGTACATGTAAGGGCGAAACTTGCCTAAGTCCCACAGAATGGCGAGGCACTCTTTTTCAGTCACAGTGTAGCGAGACTTAGCCCTGGTAAGTGTTCGGCTGGCATAGACAACGACATATTCATCGTATCCATTATCCATATTTGCGCTGGGCGAGCACTGCACCGAGACCAATACCACTGGCATCCGTGTGAACTTCAGTCGGGGACGCCGGGTCGAAATGGCGCAAGATGGGAGGTGCTGTGAGGAGACAACGTAAGGTGTTGTAGGCGTCGTCGCAGGCGGGTGACCAAGCTGAAAAATTGACAATGAAGCCGAGCAGCTGAGTCAAAGGGGCAGCAATTGAGGCAAAGCTGCGAATGAAACGCCTAAAATAAGAGCAGAGCAGGCAGCGGAATAAAAGCAACTGGCTCTCGAACGGGACCAGGAGGCGGAGCATAGGTAGGTGGACGAGGTCGCACAACAACGTTCACAATGTCAGTGGGGTCGCGAGAGTTGTGGGTTGAAGGGCTTGCGGGAGAGTTGATAGTAAGCTGATAGGTTGGTAATTTTTCAAGTCCTTGAAGTCGCCTTTCTTATGAA
The DNA here is from genome assembly GCF_052857255.1 of Amblyomma americanum. Taxonomy (NCBI): domain Eukaryota; kingdom Metazoa; phylum Arthropoda; class Arachnida; order Ixodida; family Ixodidae; genus Amblyomma; species Amblyomma americanum. Next base: position 216,612,128 of record NC_135498.1, on the reverse strand, counting down.
TTAAGAGAATTAAGATAAGGACCATAAAAACTCCCTGGCGTCCCACACTGCAAAGCACGAAACTGGCTTGAGGCTTTTTTTTTCGAAAGCTGGACATGCTAGAACGGTGTCAGTTTATGGTTGCGCCGCTGCAACACGAAACAATTTCCACGAGTAAAGGTTGAGCAGCCGCAGCAACTTGGCTGTTTGTACAGTGTGCGCCGGGTTCAGAGCGACCGGAGAGTGACACTGTGCTCTGGCTAGATGGACGTCACTTGCAAGAGATGACGCTGTATGCCAGGTTTCCCGCGTCGCCACGCGATAGGAAAGTGGGAATTTTTAAACTTATTGTAAATTCCTCGCTCGCTTCTGAGGTCTCATACGCGGCATTAACACTCGGTGGCGTGTGTTCTACATATTGCAACAATTTTAAAGCCAAGCTCGAGCATCCTTTTCTGTGCCCCTTCAAAGGGGCTCTGAAAGGGGGCTCTCAATAAAGGTGCGGTATTCCTGGGATGTTCAAGGGTGCCACTTTAGAAATATCCTCCAGCAAGATTTTTTTTTAATTTTTTTGTGGAAGCTGAGTTATCTCTAGTCAAAATTTCATTTTCAGCATCTTTGCAGCGGAGGAGGTCAGCGCTCCTCCACCGGCTGCCAACGTGCATGGGGAATTCCCCCCGGCTTAGGTGCTTCCTGGCACATTGGAGCGCCTGACTGGCCACGGCCATGGTAGCTGCGTGACGCCTGAAAGAATCTGACAGCCATCTCTGAACAGAATTACACGGCAGCACGTGATGGAGGAGGGTATGAGCATAAAATATCGCTACAAAGGACTCAACTTTCACGCACAATTGTGGATTATCTGCTTTATGTAGAAGTGCGTTATTTGGCTCAGGTGTTCATGACGAGAGAATGTAAAGATTGAGCGAGTTTATGTACTGTGTTCAGAAGGTGTTTCAGAGCCCCTTTAAAAGACAACCACAAGCTGCTCGTGGATACCGAACCCATGACTTCCTCCTGCAGCGTACGGTGCTCTACCAACTTGGCTGCCAACTTTTGAGTGCAACGCCTCACCTAGAGGGTGCTGTTCACCAAGCCTCAAACATAGCAGTAGAGCATGACTGAACGTTGAGGGCGGCATCAAGAGTGTTAAAATGATTGCACTACTCATTTTCCAAATTTTACCCTAAGCTTTTCAATGACTGTCTGACAAGACCGCAGCCAACAGTGGGCGGGACCACCTGCAACTGCGGCCTGCAAGCGGGTGAAGCTACGAAAAGGGCACACCGACGCCTAAGATCACTTGAAGAAGGATAGGTCGCACTGTGCACTCGCCATTCTAGTTTCCTGCTACTTGCACGCTGGGGATTAGAGAACAAGGTCAAAAAACGTCCAGGCCACCGCAGTGGCTCAGTGGTTATGGTGCTCGGCTGCTGACCCGAAAGACGCTAGTTCGATCCCAGCCGCAGCGGTCGAATTTCAATGAAGGAGAAATTCTAGAGGCCCGTGTACCATGCAATGTCAGTTCAAGTTAAAGGACCCCAGGTGGTCGAAATTTCCGGAGCCCTTCTCTACAGCGTCCCTCATAGCCCGAGTTGCTTTGGGACGTTACACCCTCGTAAACTAAACCAAACCAAAGAACGTCCAATGCCTTGGAGGGGAAGAAGCTGCCATTTGGAATTTTGCCCAGAAAGCATGACTATGGCTGGCACCAGACGAATCCAAATAACGATGATGACGATGAAGGGTTTATGCCGTACGAGAACGGTACCAACCTTGCGTTTGAAATTTCCCACCATACTGAAGATACATGCTCACTGGGAGGTGCTGCCACTACTCAGCAGTGTTAGAAAATTGCTTACGTTACCTTCTCAAGAAGAAAAAGAACTGCTTTCAATCTTGAGCATTTTGCACAGCTTATGGTGACACGATTTGATGGTTTCGGTTTCTCTGCATGATCATATAACGGAGAACGCAAAAGTTTGTTGTTATTCTCACTGGTACTCTCTGTAGAGGCCGGCAAAAATTTACCTTTATTGGTACTGTCCTTAGTTGTACATTACCGATGCTCAAGGGGTATTATCACTGTGCTGGTGTACAGAGTTTCCAAACCTCTACCCAGGGCAGCAAAGCACAGCGAAGGAGTCGTATGCACCAACACAATTCGGCATCCGAAGTGGATAGCAGACACGTGTATTCTGTGTGCAGACGCCAACAAGGCCGCTTTGTGTAGAGCCTTGTTTCAAGGCCTCTATACTGTAAGTGAGCATTTTTGCACTTGGCAGTGATGCTGTCACCAAAATACAGTCCCTATATTTTTCCCCCTTTTCCTTTCCAGGAATTTTGCTTATTCAAAATGGGCAATCATAAAAGGGACAGCCACGAGGTAAGATGCGTACCTGTCTGTCTGCAGCCGGACCCTCTGTACACTCTCCAGGAGGCACAGCTGCACCAGCTCAGCTGTGGGTAGGTCCCCTGCAAGCGTTCATTCACACCTCAGAGACTGTGATGACAGACTCTCACTCCAATGAGAGCCCACCCCAAGAGGCCTTTGAGGACCAAATGCCACGACAACAGTAGCCATGGCTGCCACACTGGTCTCGATTAACGTCCACAAGTATCCATCCGAGAAGAGCACACAAAAAAAGAGACAAGGTGAAAAATGACACAGGGCTGGAACTACTCGCAGCAACTGAGCAGATTACTGAAGAAGCACAAGAACCAAAGCAAAAATTCAAGGAAGCAATTTCACAACGGGCGAGAGAGACAGCTCATCCAGCCCCTTTCCATCACCTCTCGATAGCAGACTACAAAACTTGGTGCTTAAAACGAACTTGGAAGCACAAGGACGATCTCGCAGTGCTCAGAAAGGCAAGCTGAACGCTGAGTCAAATTGCTGCTCAATTAAAAAGAATTCTGTGGCCTTTTCAGCTCTGCACAATCTTCGTCAGCAAGTATTCATATGTAGCAGCAGAGCTTTACCATGCATGTTGAGCAGTTGTGCGCCTCGAGTTTCCCTAACACAGCTTTACCCAGTATTTGTGAAGGGCTGAGTGGCCAAGAACGAGTGGCAGTCGTGTACCATACCTCACATCGACTAAAAAATAAGCAGTGTGTGGAGAATAGGGGCAATGTGACGTTGACGTAGCCTTCACTGCCCCAATGAAAAGTGTGTGCCGAAAAAAAAAGTTCTGTGCAATAACATAAGGTGAGGTTTGCTGGGTGGTGCACAGTGGTCGTACCCTTCCCACACAGGACTCTTTCTGATCTCTGAAAGGAATGCAGTGTGATCGTACTTGTGTTCCCAAATTCTTTTTAAAGGGCGCTTTATCAAAATTCACGCAGCAACGTTATGAAACTTTTGCTGCAGGTTTTCCCCCCTCTCCTGATGATTTCCACCAAGCTTGAGAGCCCTGTGGCAATTCATTCCTCTGCCAATCAATTTTAAAGCTTGCCATTTCCATGCCATTTAGGCATTTTATGAAAAGAGTAATCCTTCCCAGTCGCTATTTATGCCATTCTTTCCAATGCAGCAGACTCGCAATTCGAAAAACGGGAACATATCATTGGCCCACGTAGGCAAGAGCAGTGGCTGATGGTGGGTGCTTTTTCCTTGTTTGATTTTTTTTCAGAGACCACTGAGAACACGGCACCAGCCATATTCAAACAGTAGTATCCTTCTTGCAGAAACTCTGAAATATGAGAACGTGACTGCACAGCCCCACTGGTGCAGGTATTTCTAATACTACATCACTGAGAATATGCAGACATGCAAGTGTTGTTATAAAACAATCCATTTTTTATGTAATGACACTCTATAAGATGCATAACTTGTAAAATGTGGCAAAAGGTGTCTCCAAATTCAATTATGCACTGAAAGTTGGCATAAATGGGTGGGCTTCAAAAATTGCTTTTTTAGGTTATGGACTTTCTAGGCGAGTTTACCCATAAGTACAAGAATAAAAGAATAAAGCCAGGGGAATGGACGCAGATTAAGTAGTAAACGCAGGACGATGCATTGTCCTTAAAAGGCTTTTTGAGGAATTCAAGGCGGCATCCCTTGTGTTGCCAAGTTAGGGGGGATATGTAACATCCGTCTCCTGCTATGCACAGTCCCTGTTCCTACTGTTAAAGGAGGTCTTTACTCAAACACAAACCATTGATGCGCGTGTGTGCAACAATGGCACATGCTGGAGAGGGTCCACTTACACTTCATTTGACGATGGTAATTTTCAGGCGCAGCCCCAACAAGCTCCACAGAACCAATTGTTGCTGCCCACTCACCACTGCAGCCATATCGTTTTGAAAACCATAATTTGAACATGGCCGTTTTCGCTGCGAGACTCTTGAAGAGAGGGCACAAGCGGAGTGGAGCGGAGCGCACTACAGCTGTAAACTGATGTGCCATTTCCGGTGCATGCACGGTACCCAGTGCAGGTACAGCGGGCGTCATGCGCATGCGCAGATCGGCTCCGGCATACGAGCGTGCACACATTTGCGCGGCATGTGCCCCCTGGAAGTGCCCTCAGAGTCGGGTGCATAGTCTTCCAAGAGTCCCATGATATCTTTCCGCACTCTTCTTCGGTACCTTGAAAGTGTGACTGACAGCCTCATCGGGTATGAAGACCCAGCTGCAAAGTGTGGCTGGAGCCGCCCGGCGGCAGCAGGTGCAGGCTCTTCCTACCTCATCCAGTTCATGTAGCAGTGCTTGACACAGCGCCAATCCTTTCGGCACCTATGCAAGCAGCAGAGTACTGGCTTTGCAGTACCAACATCGAGCGAGGTGCGATAATCCTGCTTTCGATAGCGCGGGTGCTGCAAGATCAACATGGTGAAACTGCGTCGAAATGGAAAATATCGTAACAGCCAACTGATGCCACAGCTATTTGCACCTCCTCTCGCTGGAAGGTAGAGTGCCTCGAAGCCAGTACCGCCATTTAGGTTGGTGGCCACCTTTGTACTGCCCATGGCTGCCCGTGGTCGGACCTGCTTCGTGGCGATTTGAAGGTCTCGTGTGGAATGATGCCGACTGGCACTGACAAGCTTTTCTGACACACTTTTCTTAATCTTTCTGTGACTTTTCTGAACAAGCGATCCAGGATGACAGGCTGCTGCATTCTGCTGTGCGCAGGCTTATGGAGAAATGGGGTGAGGCCTTTCCAATTACCATGAAACCGTAAGAGAATTGGGAGGCTTAAGTGAAGCGAGATAAGTGGAAGAAGATATGCAAGGTATATGATCAAAACTTGGCATGTGTTGCAGAGAGTTGCCTATCATTTTATTTACTGCTCTACCTTGTTTGCATGGCTTATGCTAAGGTGGGCTTATGCTGCCTTTCTTTGTGTGTATCTCGTCTCAGTGCATTTTCCCTGCTGCACCGCTAGCATATACACGAATGATTTTGGTGATGTATACTAACCCAAAAGTTCAGTAATGTGAAGTTCGACAAGGTAAGTTGTTGGGCGAGTTGGTTTCGATATTCCATGACTATAGCGCAATGAACGGGACGTAGAAGAAGGACAGCGCTGTGTTGTGTCCCTGCCTGTGTCCCGTTCGTTGCGTTGTAGTCATGGAGTAATGTGAAGTTGATCCAACTTCCCATTAAATAACCAAAGAGAGTGCTGGGCAGTGATCAGCTATAGCCTGTCTCAATATGACACTATCATGAATATTAGCCTTTAACTCTTTGCTCACAGCGCGTTAGGCGATCAGTTATAATGACTCGAAATTTTGAACCTGCTGCCAAAAATTCAAGACGCAATCCTGGACAAACTGCACCACATAGTTTGCTTCTATAACACCATTTTTTGTCTGATTTGTTTTTTCAATTTTCTAACACGAGGGGCGACGTGAAAAATGAAACTATGGGCAGACGTAGTCCGCAGGTTGCCAATCATGGCGTCGGTTTCGCCGTATGCTCCTCTAAGGCTACACTGAGCACTTTTGTCAGTTTTTATGCAGTCCTTTTTTAAAGCAGTGGTGATGAGTTAGACAACCATGTGGAATGGGCGGATTTCAGTTTCGATTGCAAGGCTTGGTCTCAAAGGCCCTTGACATCAGCGCACGCTCGCACGTGTTTTGTTTTACCATTCACATTGTATTTTATGCAGTGTACTTGATTCCTAAATGATGAGAGTGGCTTTATTTCGTGCTTTAGGGTCTTTCGAACATATTGCCAAGATACTGTACCAAATGCGCCAGCAGATTTTTATTATGATCTTGTGAAGGAAGGCCAAACCTGTTTTCCACGCCATAGGCCATCTGTCATGAAATGACCCAACGCTTTGAACCTGCCGACAAAAATTAAAGTCAGCACTCCGGGAAAAGCTGCGCCATCTAGTTTGCTGCCATAACAACATTTCTATGGTTTCAGGTTTTTTTTCTTTCTTTTTTGCATTTTCTAATGTGAAAATGAAACGCGAAAAATGAAACTTTTACCGGACATAGTCCGCTGGTCAGCGATCACGGCATCTGTTGCGCCGCGCACTCCTGAAAGGCAAAAAGCTACACTCAGCACTTTTTTTTTTTTTAGAGCAGCAGTGATGACTTGGACAACAATGTGGAATGATGGGACTTCAGTTCTGATTCTGAGAGACTTCGTCTCAGAGGCCCATGACATCGCCGCGTGCTTGCGCATTTCATTTGACCGCTCACATATTTTATGCAGAGCACCGATTGGTAAATGATGAGAGTGGTGTTACTTGGTGGTTTAGGGTCTTTGCAACATACTGCGAAGATATTTCATCAAATGCTCAAGCAGATTTTTGATTATGACAATGTCAAGAAAGCCATAACCCCATTTCACCCATAGAACCCATTTCAAAACCAACCAAAGATGCCACAGAGATGCCTATTCTGCTGCAGGTTTTCCTGCTCTTGACGTTCCCCTGGGAATTCAGCAATGTCCTTTCGGCCGACACCAACCAGGTTTTACCCTTCAGCGACCCGGACTGCTGGTTTCCTGATCCCCACACGACGGACAGCCACGACACCATCCACTCTCCTGACATCGACAGCTTCTTCGCCTGGCAACCGAACGCTACTATCAGCGCGGGTGGTCCGCCTAGCCTATATAATCAGCCGCTGCGCAGAGGCCAGTTGGGGCACTCCACCGCTACGAGCAAGGTCACAGAGATGCCTATACTGCTGCAGGTCAGCTATCTTCCGAACGCTAAATGCCTTCGGTGTAATGATCCTTTCTTACTTATGGTGTCGTGCCCCCTTGACACCCTTGACAGTTGGCGGAATCTGTTAGGCCCGATGCTTTGTTCTTTCTGTGTCAATGCACACCTGGTTTTGCTTTTACTTGCTTTGTCTGGTGACACTGAGTTGAACCCTGGACTGCCAACGCTTGAATCCATATCAGAGGCCAATGCACGAATGGAGCTCTCACGAAACACCATGTTGTCCGAGCTTGCTTTGATACGTTCTGCCCAAACAAATATCGAATCCCTTGTCAGCCATCTTTCGAGCCGTGTTGACATACTAGAAAAAATAAGTGGAAGCTTGCCATTCTGACGACCAACCTACCGCTAGCACTGTCATTGAAAAGCTGCCCGCCAAAGTTAAGGTGCTCGCAGGGAAGTGCGACGATTCCGAGAACCGACTTCGCTGCAACTATCTGCTTTTTTTCGGAAGCCGACTCCAGTGAAGAAACGTGGGCGAAGTCCAAATCGGAAGTCGTATCTTTTCTGCGCTGAGCACCTTGAAGTACCTATCCAGAGCTCAGATATTGAGCGAGCTCACCGACTTGGCTGCTTCTGCGAAGATAGAAAACGTCCCATTATTGTTAAACTACCTAGCTTTAAAACCAAGTCAAACATTCTTTCCGCCGGATCTAAGCTAAAGGAAACCACATTTTCAATTCGGGAAGATTATTCAGGGCGTGTACGTACAGCTCGAGCAAAACTATACTCATATGGCCTCGATAGTAACTTATCTTTTAAGATACGCTTTGATAAGTTGGTCATGGGAAAAAAGCAGTACACCTACGATGCCGAGTCAGATTCTGTCCACGAGTTGAAATCATAGCATTCACTGAATAGTTCAAAGCCTCCTCAATCTGCATCGTATCAGCCGGTACAATACGGCATATGCGCAGCTGCGCACCACGACATATCAGCTTTCTCAGAAACATCGGTAGCTACTTACCCAAAAAGGACTGCGTCGAAGCCATCCTCGAAGATAACCTCACTGATATTGCTATTTTTACAGAAACTTGGCTAACCCCTGATATCTCATCCGAAGAGCTGCTGAATAATGTGTCATTCACTATACACAGGCGTGACAGGGTGGGATGCAAAGGCAGTGGTATCCTAGTTTTCGTTAATCGAGCCATGCCTTCATTTACTACTGATATTGAAAGTCATCATGAAATCCTCAGCGTAAACTTATCCCTTCCTGGAAGCTCTATCATACTCATCGCGTGCTATCGAGCACCTGATTGTGATCTTTCCTTCGTCAATGAACTGCACTCGGTACTTCTAGACTTAAACAGCCGCTTTCCCAGAGCAAATTTTATACTTTGTTTAGATTTCAATTACACAGACATTGTTTGGGATAATTTAACCGCCACTTCTCGTCAATCCAAAGAATTTATTGATTTTGCACTTTTGTTTAATCTCACCCAGACAGTTAACATGCCAACTAGGATCAGCAACACGCTTGACCTGGTTTTTGTTTCGAATCCAGAAATGATCCACTCAATGTCTTTAATAAACTGTCTCAGTGATCACAACCTAATGTTATTTAATGTAGCAGTGCCAAAGAAGCTTCGCTACCCTTCCACTAAAGTTATCCATGATTACAAGAGGGCAAATTTCCCTCTTATAAACACCGAACTGGACAACTTCTTCCACACTTTCCAACAGCTTGCTTCTTCGACACCTGTCAACCAAAATTGGTTATTATTCAAGCAGAAACTTTTGACATTAATTGAAACCCAAGTCCCAGTCATTTCCATCCGTGGCGATGCAGGAAAGCCATGGTTCAGTGGTACCTTAAAGAGGCTTTCACTTAAGAAAAAACGCCTTTTTCGCATTGCTAAGCTATCCAACTCAGCTGTCAGGTGGGAACAATATTTCACGTGTCTCAATGACTATGCTAACCTACTGAAGCAGTCCAAAAGGAAGTTATTCCACACGGATCTTCTGCACATAATGAACAAAAATCCCCAAAAGTTTTGGAATCTTCTTTCCCCGGTTAGTCATCATATGCACAACATATCACTTTTTAACTCGGATGGTTCACATGTGCAGCCAGATGAACGATCCGATGTAATGAACTCATACTTTTCTTCAGTTTTTACCCATGAGCCGAAAGATAATATTCCCAACTTTCCTGGCACCAGTTTTTCACGGATGCCGCCCATTACAGTCACTGCGGAAGGTATAGAAAAGCTTATCGACAAGCTTAAATTATCATGTAGCCCCGGTGCTGATAGCATTTATGCCCAAATACTTAAAGCCACCAAAGTCCCAACCAGCTATATATTGCAGATAATATTTGCCTAGTCCTTCGCTCAAAGTGCTCTTCCAACATATTGGAAAATTAGCAAAGTAGTTCCTGTATTTAAAAGTGGCAACCGGTCTCATCCATCAAATTATCGCTCAATATCTTTAAAATGTACTGCCTGCAAACTAATGGAACACATCACTTATTCTCAAGTTTCCGTACACATTGATAACAACGCATTCTTCTCCGCTAATCAGCACGGTTTCCGCTCTGGTCTTTGCGAGTCGCAGCTTTTTGAATTCACCACTGATCTTCATTTAAACCTTGATTCATTTCTTCAAACTGATGTTATATTCTTAGACTTTTCTAATGCTTTTGATCGTGTTCCTCACTTGCGACTCATCTGTAAACTTTCTTCTCTCAGCCTGGACCAATTAATCTTATCATGGATCAAATGCTTCCTCACCAACCGCTTTGAGTTCACCGTCATAGGAGGGCATCCTTCAGCCTCAACCAAAGTTCTTTATGACGTTCCACAGGGCTCAGTCCTTGGCCCGCTTCTTTTTCTCATCTATATTAGCGACCTCCCTTGTGGCATTTCATCATCAATACGTCTCTTCGCAGATGACTGTGTCCTCTACCGCCGAATTTCATCTCAAACCAACCAGACCACACCTCAGGATAACTTACTTTTAATAAATGACTGGTGCAATAAGTGGCTGATGCAGCTTAAGCTCCCAAATGGAAGTTTATGCAAGTTTCGAGCAAACGCTCTAACTTCGCCTACGTGTACTCTTTAAACTCAGTCAATATTTCACAAGTACTAACGTATCGTTAGCTCGGTATCTAATCTCAAGCAATCTAAACTGGTCCCAGCATACCATTAAATTGGTCGCTGAGTGCACCAAAACACTGGGCTTTATTCGAAGAACATTATCGTTGTCGCCCCCGGCCGTCCGTAAACTGGCATATGAAACCTTCGTACGATCCAAACTCGAATACGCATGCGCAACCTGGTGTCCACATCAGACTTATCTCATCAAATCTTTAGAATCTGTGCAGGACAAAATCAGTATCAGCAGTATAAAATCATCACTGGATCTCCCCGCATTGGTCTTTCGCCGCAAGATATCACGACTATGCCTCTTTCAGAAGATATTCTATCATTTCACGCATCTGCACCAATCTTTTCTTCACCCACCAGCACGTTCATCTCGACGCTTATTCAATAGCTTAAGTATACAGCGCCTGCATGGATCAATGTCTGCTTTTAATAAGTCATTTCTACCAATTTCAATACAGGAATAGAATGAATTGCCAGATTCTACTGTCATGGAAAGTGACCCTGTCAAATTCAAACACCGGTTACTGTCTGTCTTTGAACATTAAATTTGTCTATATTTCTTTTCTCGCCCTTAGATTGATGTGCATGAGCAACTCGTTTGTAAATCCCCTTCTCTACTCGACTAAATTTTTTTTTACTGTTTTAATTGTATTCTCATTTGATGTTACTGATTGTATTCGTTGTCCTAATTGCACTCATTGTATGTTTATATTTATGTTTTACTAGATTTGTTTTTCTTTTTTTTGCACCTCTTTGGCTTTGTTCTTGTATTGTCCTACGTACTTCGCCCCCCTTATGTAATACCCTGTGAAGGGTCCTTAAGGGATCAATAAATGATGATGAATGGAAAAGTAGAAACTTTGCAAGCTTTGCTACAAAAAAAAACAAGAACAGAACTCGGACCAAGTGTATTGCACAGCACATCCCACATCTACCTGCACCTCAAGTCCACACGTGACTGCTTTCTTTAGTGCTACAGTAGTCATATTGCCCAGCTTGAAAAGCCACGGAAAGTGCAGTGTATTATGCAAGCAGCTGAAAATCGCAAGAATGGTAGCTAAGAACACGTGCAATAATTTGTAAGCTTTAATTTTTTTGTAATAAATTTCTGGCTCAGTGCAGACCCTTATTTTTGTTTTGCTTGTATCCATTTTTGTGTGCTACCAGCATGTTTAACCGAACAATTTTGAAAAGTATTGCACACGTAACTGGCGTTTTCTTCGTTCAAAAGTAAAACCAATAAGCTACAGTTCGAAGTATTACAATTCGCGGTGCATTCAGCCCTTCTTGAAGAAATAATTTTTATTTTAAAACAAAAAGGAGCCACCGCGGTGGCTCAGTGGTAATGGCGCTGGGCTGCTGACCCAAAAAATGTGGGTTCAATCTCAGCCGCGGCGGCCACATTTCGATGGAGGCGAAATTTTAGAGGCCCGTGTACTGTTCGATATTAGTGCACGTTAAAGAACCCCAGCTGGTCGAAATTTTCGGAGCCCTTCACTGCATCGTACCGCTTTGGCACGTTAAACCCCCATGAACTTTAAAGCACTGAAAATCAGTCATTTTTCCATGGTAAGGAAAGAGGTATACCAATTTTTCTCGTAATATTAGTGCCTCTGCTTAATAAGTCAGCATAGCCTTTAAATATGCGTTTGTCTCATGTACTGCTTGTACTACATGTCTTGCTTCCATGTTTACATTTCTAGCTTCCTTTCGAGCCGGACGAATATGAAAACGCCAGACAAGATGGGTGTTGAAGTCCAGTGCTCTCTCCGATTTTGCTGCTGCCACCTGTGCTGCTGCCACCAGTACCAAGCATTACGTGTGCTGTGCCTCTTCACAAAGCGCAACCAAAACGTAGGAAACCTCTGGGGGATTCCTGCTGAATGCACAAGGACTGATTCAGTCCAACTGACAAATATTGCTTCACATGGAACATCAACCCTCAACTCTTTGCTAGTGACAACACAGAAGACTGTGATTACAAGCAGACGGCAACTCACTGTCAACAAGTAATATGGAAAAGTTCTTCGGGACATCGAGAACAAAGTTTGTCTCCTTTAAGAACTAATATGAACAAGGCATAACCAACGGGGAGAGAAAAGAAACACAAATCACAGGACCAGCGCCACTTGCAACTGATTTTATTTCGCATCAAGCCTGCTTTTCTTGTACGACAACCTAGCTGCATCACAGATACATCTAAGTTACAAACAACAATCTATCAACAGATACATCTAAGTTACAAACAACAATCTATCACTATCTCCTTGAATCACTGCTGACGCAGTACATCGGATTAGCAAAATACCATAAGCAAGGAATGGGGAGAAATTCACTGACCAATTTGTTAACATCGCCATCTAAGAGCAAGAAAAAACAAAACAGGACCAAGACGCTAACTACCATTAAGAACAGCGACAGCAAGTCTGGTTATTAGCAACGGCGACAGCAAGTCTCGCCTTCTGGCAGCCAGGACGTCTGTTTCTGCTGGGTGGCTCCGAGCAACTCGATGATGATCGCTCCCAGGCCTGCCGTCAAGGACCACATGGAGAAGACCCAGGTGTCAGCTGGTTCCAATTACCAAGCTTTGTCCGGTCGGAGTATGGGACCCGAAAGAGCGGAGGCCTGAAGTTTAGGCACAACCAGGCCCCTTTCCGAAGCCTCAGACGCCGCTGCAACGAACAAGCGGACGTTGTCTTCCCCAATCATTGTGACTATGTCGGGGAACAAAAGGGCCTCGTTGCCGGTGGCTCTTCGGCGTGCCGAGCACTGCGGTGGGCTGGCGGTCATAGTCCCTAACCATCGCAAGCATCTCTAAGGACAATGAACCGCTTTCGGGCCCTCTTCCCATCCTTGCGTTCTGGCCATGCGCATCGTTTGTCATCTGACCAATTGGTGTCGGCAGCACGTGGGAACCTTCAGCTGGCCAGAAGACATTACTCCAATGGCATCCCCCTTTCTCCCATGCTCAACATGTGTCCATGTGTGTGGTGGTATGAGTCTGTGCGAACAAGTGAAAGTTTCAGGCCACTCCCACCCCAGAGAGGGCGTCCTCAACCTGGAGAATTTCGGGAAGAGGAATGCTATAAAACTAGACAGCAAGTGCAGTAAAGAAATCCTCACTTTTGATCTTTATGCTTGTAAAAATGTAAATAAACCTAGTGTACAGTTTCCTTCTTAATGGATTCCGACAACGTCCTTCGGAGCCGGGACCTGCGGGGCTGAACGAGTCCGCCTACTCAAGGGCCCCTCCATCTCCAACACTATGCTACACCAGCACAAAAATCCAGTCAGTACTGGCATGAAAAGTAATATCTGATGACCAATAAAAACAGAAAAAAAGGAAACTTTCCATTGTACAAAATAGTGGTTTCGTTTAGGTAAAATGCCAACAATTAAATTATCCGCACTTGTTCCTGCAGCATTCTGAAAGCGGACTTCGCCTGCTGACTGGATCTTATCTCTTACAGTCCTTGGTGAGGAACCGAAAAATAAAGTTGTTCAATGTCGATGGAGAACACAGTGTACTCATGAGGTGGCAAAGTCTAATTGCTTCAGCACGTCCGATTAACTACGCACAAGGAAACGGTCATTGCTCGCCAGGTATTGACTAACAAGGTGTTGCCAAGTTGCCCCTTCCAGAACCAGGCTTCACAGCGAAGAATATTTCAGAAGCTTTCCTTTTGCTTTCTTTGCCATGTAGATGCAAAATCTTCCAGAATTTGAAGGGCTCATCCTTTTTTGTTCTTACATGCTTATGAATAGCAGTTGAAGACTTGTCATGAAATATACAGCAGCAAAACCACCCTCTCTATGGGCCTGTAGCAGTACAAGCTCATTATCCTTACCAATGCTTGGAATCTTCTGAGGGTGTAGCTTGTTCGAAAGACTGCATCCAACACTTGTCTTCATGTAGGCAACGCCATCACTTATGATTCTTTCTTTTGTTCTTTGTTCAGAGGAGAAGCATTCTTCCTTTGCAGTATCTTCTTTTCTATTGTAGGATCTCAAATCAGTAGCAACGTAGTTCTCATTCTCAGGTATGTGCACTTGCACAGCCGCTCAATGAGCGCACTGGGTGCGGCCCGTCACGTCGCGCCTCAATGGCTGGGGAAGCGCGTCATTCTCCCCGGGGGCGCCACCACTCCGTGACAAGCCGCCGCCGGCACGGACGGTCAGACGACACGGAAGGAGTGCGCTGGCTGTGTTAGCATGTGTTTTTGCTGTAACTGCTCTGCATGACCGCGTGGTTCTGCTAGTTCTGCATGCTTGTCATCGGTGCCTGTGTCAACAGCGTCCTAAGCGTATGCGACACCATGCCACGCAACTGCTGCATGCCGCTGTGCACCACAAACGTAAAAAAATATCTGAAGATCGGTCACCATGAGTTCCCGTGCGATCCACATCGTCGAGCAGCGTGGCTGAAAAACTTATCTCGGGAAGGCTCGGGTGGAGATAAAAGCAGGTGGGAGCCAAGTGACAAGTCACTGGTATGCTCCTTGCACTTTACAGATGACGACTACAGGAAGAACACAAAACTGAAAGTTCTGCTCCCGTCAGCCGTCCCCTCCATGTTCCCGAACTACCCTCATTATATGCAACCAGCAAGTTCGCAACGAAAGAAGAGACCTCAAGTTGATCGCTCTGCTGATGGCACAGTTCAGAGAACTCCCGCTGAGTGCCACGGCTCCAGGGGGGACCCAAATGTGAGTGGATCTCGCCTTTCTGATTGCGACCATGATGTTGCTCCTGAAGTAAGCACGCAAATGAGCACCGAAAGTACCCTGTTAATGGAGGATGCAGGCCAGCCTAGGTTGCTAATTTGTAGCAAAAATGTTTTGCTGGTTGATGAGGTTTGTCAGACTGCATTTTATCTCGCGAGCGTGATGGACGATGCAAAGAAGACCGAGAACAGGCTGAAATCGAAAGTCGCTCGTCAAGGAAAAGTGCCGCAAAAACTGCAAGCCGAGCACGACAAAATGAAAGAGTGCTTGCTAGGTTATGAAGAAAACGAGGCGGTTCAGGACTTAGTGAGGTTACTAAAATCAGCTGAAGCAAGTGACAAAACCACTCTCTTCATCAAAAATCAAGTTGCCAACTGTTACAACCAAAAAAATGTGTACAGTGAACCTGTTCTGAGAGAGTGCGTACTTTAGAATGCGTGCTCAAACAAAGGCTACGAGCACGTCCGATCAAGGGGTCTATTTAAGCTGCCGTGCCGTACCACCCTGCAGAAGTATGTTGGTCAGTCAACAGGAGAGATTGGAGTGACATCCCTCCTCAAGGAACGTCTTCGTGTGGAGTACAAAAACCTGAGTGTGCCGCAAGAGGCTTATTGTTCATTAATCATTGATGAAATGGCTATACCCCAAAAAGTTAGAGTGGGCATGGCAGCAGCCTCAGCGGCAACATGCTAAGGAACCCTTTCTGTTTTGTGCTACAGGTTATGGCGGTTCTGCTGCGAACTGAGCTATCATCATGCAGTTTCCGCGCTGCATTACGCCACAATGAAAGCCTTGGGGCGTATCCAGTATCGTCGACACGTGTCGGTGACATCTGCCTTGTGGATGATCCGACAGCGCCAGTTATCGCCACGCCTATGCCAACAGCGGTTACATCAGACCACATGACCCGATTCCCAGCTATAAAAGGAGAGACAGCACCGAGCCTCATCAGTGGGCATGGCAGCAGCCTCAGCGGCAGCATGCTAAGGAACCCTTTCTATTTTGTGCTGCAGGTTAGTCGGTATTTACCTACTAAATGCTATCAAAGTGATAACCGCTTCTTGGTGCTGCTGCCCAGCCCACTACCTTTGATGAATGTTTTCGACTATGTCATTTCTATACCAAGAGACCTGTTGGTGTGTGGCGATGTAGAGGGAAATCCGGGCCCTACAGAAAAAGAAATGCTTTCAGAATTACTGGACGGCCAGGGAAAATTGACCGCAGCCGTGGAAGCTTTACGTTGTTCTCAAACCGATATTGAGCGGAACATTTCAGCTCTGACCGACCGCATAGAAGGTCTTGAAAAACAGCTGATAGGTTTGAACGCGTTAAACAACCGTGTGAATGTAATAGAGGACACTGTCGAGAAGGTTGATAAGCAGTTATCAGCACTCATCTCCAAAGTCGATGACTTGGAAAATAGGAGTCGCACAAACAATTTAGTTATATACGGATTAGCTGAGGAGGATGAAGAGACAGTGGCTGATCTTGAAAGAATACTTATTACTGAGGTCTTTCAAGGCAAATTAGAGTTAACTGTCACAGGCATTGAGAGGTGTCATAGACTTGGTCGCAAAATTGGAGATAAGAAACGCCCCGTGATAGTGAAATTTATAAATTACCGAGAAAAGGTTTCGGCATTAAAATCAGCCTACAAGCTAAAGGTTTCCGCAATTTCAATCTCTGAAGACTTTTCTACCAAAATGCGGGAAATACGAAAGCACCTGTGGAAGAGTGCCACACAGGAAAAAGATAATGGGGCCAAGGTGAAATTGGTGCACAATAAATTGTCTGTTGACAGTGTAATGTACGGCTGGGATGAAGTGAAAGGTGCCCGTTTCAAGTTAAACAGTAAAAATAACTGACAGCACAAGCACGTTCCTAAATCACTAAAAATATTAAATGTAAACTGCAGAAGCATGATAAATAAAATTAGTGAGTTAGAAGGAATTTTACTTTGCGAAGATCCAGATATCGCGGTTTTAACGGAGACGTAGTTAAATGAAACCGTTTACTATAGCGAATTTGCGCCAGCTGACTACAGTGTATACTTAGGAAAGACCGTGGTAGCAAAGGAGGAGGAGTTGCCATAATCTTTAAAAATTATTTAAATATACTGAGCATGCCTGATGTGCCTAATATTGAATGCATTTTCTGTAAGGCATACCACAACAATGTCCGGTATATTGTAGGGGCTTTGTATAGACCGCCTGGATCACTGGTCAGTGTTTTAAATAACCTAGGAGATTATATGAGAACTTTTGTTAAGCCAAATTATCGAATTATTTTAGCCGGCGATTTCAATTTACCGAATATTGACAGGCCAACTTTCGCAATCAAAACCCATAGTGATGAATCAAGTGAGGCCATGCTTGATATAGCGTTCTCATATGACTTGACACAAATTGTAGAGCACCCGACCCGAATACAAGGGAATTAAAATCCATGCTAGACCTTTTCTTTGTTTCTGGCACAATTTTAGATACAGCTAAATGTGTAGTGATACCCGATATCTCTGATCATAAGGCCGTTCCACTAACCCTCTCCGGCCTGACTATTGATAAAAATTGCTCTGAAATCCATTTTAGAAACTTCTCTCGAGCTGATGATGTTTCCATTGTTGATATTCTTTCCTTCAATTTTGATATGTTTTGTAATAACACTCACAGTGTTCACAAACTTTGGGACTGGCTTAAAGCTATGATACATGAATGCATTGAATGCCACGTGCCGGTTATTGTTAAAAAGATAACAAAAAACCCATGGATTTCTCGGGCGACACTGCAGCTAAAAAGATAACTGAAACAGATGAAAGAGAAAAAAGCAAATAGTTATTCTCCAAAATCAGAACAAAAAATCCTGTTGCTTAGTTCTCAACTAAAACAGAGCACTGTCACTGACAAAGAGCGTTACTTTAATGAATCTTTACCCAACTTTATATCAGAGTATCCCGAGAAATTCTAGCGTTTGGTCTCTCCAACCTCGAGGATCAATAATGAGTTTGAAATCAATGGTGTTCTGGTCAGTGATGCACAAACAGTATCTAATGTATTCAATGAACATTTTAAGTCCATATTTACTGATGACAATAATATCTTTCCAAAATTTATCTAATGTATTCAATGAACATTTTAAGTCCATATTTACTGATGACAATAATATCTTTCCAAAATTTGAAGCTTCACTGCCGCCTCTAGAAGACCTTGTAATTAGTAAGCATGGCATTTTAAACATGTTACTTAGCCTTGATATAAAGAAATCACCTGGACCAGAGAACATACCTAATGCCTTTTTGAAAAGATATGCACAATGGGCATCTAAATATTTGTTTGTTTTATTTACAAGGTTCTTAAATGAAGGTCAAATTCCGAGAGACTGGGGGACTGATAGACTGAAACCGCTTCATAAAATTGGAGACAAGTGATTGATCAAGAACTATCGCCCTATTTCACTCACATCGACTGCTTGTAAACTACTTGAACACATGATTCACAATCACATATCAAACTTTCTCGAAGCTAATAATTTTTTTACTAAGTGTCAGCATGGATTCAGGAGGGGTTACTCAACTTGTACACAGCTAGTCGAAACTATACATGATTTTGCCTCGTCAATTAACAATGGAACGCAGATTGATGCCATATTTATGGGCTTCTCGAAAGCTTTTGATAAGGTTACTCACGAAAAGTTACTTTATAAATTAGACACAGTACTTCATCACAAACAACTAGTAAAATGGATTTCAGCCTACCTTTCAAACAGAGAACAATTCGTTGTTTTTAATGATCATTCTTCTGACAGGCTTACAGTTCACTCTGGCGTCCCTCAGGGCTCTGTTCTTGGGCCTCTGTTGTTTTTAATATATATTAATGATATTGTCGCTAACATTCCTGTGAAAATTAGACTTTACACTGATGACTGTGTTATTTACCCAAAAGTGAGAAATGTCTCCGATCAGCTATTACTTAATAATGCGTTGCAAACAGTTTTCGCATGGTGTGAAGCATGGCAAGTGTCCATTAACTTTGAAAAAACTGTGCTAATGAGAATCACTCACAAAAAGAAAGTCTTACCCTTCGATTATTGTATTAACGGCATGACACTGACAGAAGTAACAGAATATAAATATCTAGGGCTTTGGGTCACTAACACTCTTAGCTGGAATAAACATATTGACTTTATAACGTGTAACGCTTTTCGTAAATTGTTTTTCTTGAGACGGGCATTGCGGTTGTCTACCCCATGTGTTCGCCTACTTGCTTACAAATGTATTGTTCTGCCTACCTTAGATTATGCTGCTATCATTTGGGACCCATTCACCCAAACAAACATGAATAAAATAGAGAAGGTTCAAGAGAGGGCGGCACACTACATATATAACAATTACCGACGTACATCAGTAACACATCTTTTAATCCAAGCTGGCCTTCCGACAATAACTGAGCGAAATCGTTGTGCACGACTTAAATTTATGTATCAATTAATCAAAAGACACTACAGAACAGAACTCACCGATTTGCTTGTTTTTTCGTCCGGATATGCGACGCGACAACGACACCAACTAGCTTTAACTCCTTTTCGCGTTCGAAATAACTGTTTTAAATACTCATTCCTTCCATGAACTATTTCCGATTGGAATAACCTCACTAACAATGAAGTGCTGCAGCCGTCACTGACATTGTTCTCGCAACATATCACCTAGTTTTATTGCATTTGCTATTTCACTGTTCTGTTGTATATGTTTAATTGTTGTATTCGCAATAGTGCAGAAGAGCTTCAACTTGCACTGTTATTTTTGTTTACCTTTGCTGTTTTGTTAAACTGCCTAGTTTGTATCACCACCCTGCTAAAATCCCAACTACGGGATTGCAGTATCAATAAATAAATAAAATAAATAAATAAATGACCCGCTGTCTCAAGAATGACAAGCTTCATTCAATGACAATGAAAGTCATGCAGTCAGTTGAAGAGGTTGGTTTTCGCAACGCAAGAATTGTTGCGGACAACCACCAAACCAATGTTGCCCTGTTCAAGAGCCTTTCAGAGGAAGGTGCACTTGTACACTCGGTGCCTCACCCTTTCAGGGAAAGTGATCCCCTTTTTTTGGCGTTCGACCCAAACCACGTGATAAAAAAATCTCCGCACGAACTTCCTTGAAAGAGAATTAGTAGATGAGGGTAGGCCATTCGAGGTGGATTTCACTTGAAGAAGATTTTGACATTCAATCCAAACTTCTCGTTAAACCTGTTCAGTTCCTCACACGGGCTCATGTTGAGCCAAACAACCTTGAAAAAATAAAGGTGCGCAGGGCAACAGATATATTCTCCCCGCCTACGATAGCTACACTTCAGTTACTCCAGGACAGCCCGCTGTGCCATCCTGAAGCTTGTGCTTTTCAAGACAGTTCCGCCACGATCACTTTTATGAGAATGATATCAAAATGGTATGCCTTGCACAACACCGCATCAGTAATGCCATGGAGACACCAAGAGGAGCCATTCTATCTGTCAGACGACGAGCGACTCTCTTGGTTAGAGTTGGACTTTCTGTGCTATGTCGAAGACATTCAGGCCCAAGGAGACACGTCGAAGCAAAGGCTAACCAAGGAAACGTACGAAGCAACAATCTCGACAACCAGATCAACAGTGGCACTAATCGAGTACCTCCTTGATCACATCAAGTAAGTATCTTTACAACGATGTCTTCTGTGTCTTACACTAGTGCATTGCATTTAATCAAATATCTTGTTTTCAGCTTCCGATACGTCCTAAAGCAGGCCCTCAACAGCGATCCTGTAGAATCACTTTTCAGCAGCCTAAGGCAATTCAATGGCGGGAACGACAGAGTTGACGCAAGGGCTGCAGTTTTCACATCAGAGAAAATATTGAAGGTACCATTTGCAAAAAAAAAGATAATAAACGTAGACAATACACATTTCCCCATGCTTTGTGCAGGTTGGCATCTTGCAAGCATCAAAGTCAGCAAATGCACCTATCAACTCTGAGGCAACGACAGCTGTAAAACTTGGCATTCATGATTGCGAAAGTCGTACCTTGCCGGCTGCCATCACGTCTGCTGCGAGGGAGCTTTCTAATGAGCTTGGATTCATTCATGTGTGGTGCGAACCAGCAGCTGACATAGAGTTAGCACCGATTACATACGTGGCTGGTTACCTTGCACGTGCATGTGAACAGAAGGTATGAATATTTTTACGAAATTGCATGAAACATTTTTTATTTTGGCTGTTGTTTTCAGTGCTTACCCTTATTTTCATTATTTTATATATAACCAAAGTCTAAATATATTCAGCTTACTTTACGGTGTCATTAATTTTGTTTAATGTCAGTCCCCATCCTTTTCCTAAGCGTTTGTTCTCGTTTTCAGGTGTCTTGTGATTCTTGCAGAACCCCACTGCAAGTAGCAAAGCCAATTGAAGAAATTTATGGACTTATCAAGAATCTTGATGATGGACGCCTGAGGTATCTGAAAATAGAAATAGTTGCCTTGTGCAAGCTTACATGCACCTTTGTTAGCAATGTGATAAAGTGCCCAGAGGTCAGAAGAAGCAGCAAGCTATGCAACATGTTGGTTTCAACCCTTCTTCACTATTTTGAGCAATGTCCGGAGTTGATTTGCGAGAGAGAAGACCGCAGTCACACCAAAGACCTCTGCAAAGCCTTTCTAACCAAACTAATGCGACCAATTCTGACCAATTGGGCAGGAAACATCAATCTTACAGTGGAAAAAATCATACTTGCTCATAAACCACTTTCGAGAAAAGTTCTTTGCTTGTAAAATAGGCTTGAATTCCTTCGGTGCATCGCGTAACTTCAAAATAAAACGAAAAACATTGGCTGAGCCTGCTGGCGTCTGGTTGAACTGGCTGTCTTGTGTTTTTTTTGCAACAGTTTGTGTCAGCAGTATATTTACATGGTGGTACCCACTTGAAACTATTTCCAGCAAAAACGGAGCAACAGGCTGAACTATAATGCTGATGGTTACGACCTCAAACGTAAGTTTACAAAAAGTGCACGTTGAATAAGTGGCCCGAAACCTTGTCCCAAGTTCAAGACTGTAATATGTAATAAGTTATTACAGTGGTTGAAACGCCCGTAACTGAATGGGTGACCGCTCGGCGAAGCGCGCTTCTGCCTCGATTCTCGGTGTAAACGAAAGTCCACGTGCGATTTGGAAAAGCCCAGTGATGGTGACATGCCACTATCACGCTATCAATAGCAAACTTGCACGTGACATCACGTGAAATGCAGCTCATAAATGCTAAAATTATAAAGCGCCTACCGCGCGGGCGCCTAAACGAAAGCACTGCCTCGGCCACTGCGCACAGCTTTCCGGCCGGACTCAACACAGAGCGATGGCGCCGCAGCGGTGGCGATGAGAACTAGGCGCAATACGGCTCTTTCAGGCGACGCGACGGGCCGCACCAAATGTGCCTCCATTGAGCGGCCGTGGCACTTGAAAGACATTGCAGAGCATTAAGTAGAAGCTACCGTCACGAGGACTATGTCCGTGTTCTCAAACCACAATAGGGTCCGAGATTTCCTAAGAGAAAAACAACTGACTTGTACAATAAAACACCAGGAAAAGTTGATGCAATGCAGGATATGTGTTGTTTATCAGACTCCCAAAAACTGTGAGCTCATTTACCGCAAACACTGCCAAAATCTACACAACAGTGGAGGGAGATTCCTAGTCAACCATAGCAAAAGTTGCACGAATTGCTGTCCTGAACTCAAAAAAACTAAATTTTAGAAGAGCAGAAAAGACATGATTTGAGCGAGAGATTGTGGAAGGAAATCGTAAGCAAATGCGTTAGCATACC
This sequence comes from Amblyomma americanum, assembly GCF_052857255.1. Taxonomy (NCBI): domain Eukaryota; kingdom Metazoa; phylum Arthropoda; class Arachnida; order Ixodida; family Ixodidae; genus Amblyomma; species Amblyomma americanum. The sequence continues at coordinate 216,589,288 of NC_135498.1, read as the reverse complement.
GTCCATTGCGCTTAGTGGTGGGAGACATTTTTTAGGAGGACACCTGCAGGTCTTGGTTTTCTGTGGTTTTTCCGTCCTTGCCTTTGGTTGTTTTAGATGCATTTCTTTAAGCTTTAGATGTTGTAAAGGTTGTTCTTACAAAATTACTTTTTGCATTTTTTATGCACTTTAAAATAATTTTCAGACCTGATTTCTTTTTTTCCCTTTTACATGTTATTGTTGGTCATCATATTCATTTTTCACCTTGCCGTCAGACGCTGTCAATTAAGGAGCAAAAGCTGAGCATGCTCATCCTCAGCCTGATTGCGCCCACTCTCCAATTAACCCTGTCCTGTGCCAGCTGTGGCCGTCTTAACCCTTCCACATCCACCCCCTGCTACACTCGCCTTCTCTTGGCAGCCTCAACTACCACCCATCGAGCACGTTTTGGCATGCAGCAGAGTGGCAAGTCACCTCCTAACTGCATAGAAAGCAAAGTGTTTTGGTGCATCAATTTCTTGTTCTGGCATTTTTTCAGCCACAGCGTGAAAGCATGTCAATATGCGTGCTTTCGTGAACATGCAAGTGGTGCCTGTGAGCGATGCTTTCACCTGGTTGTGCGACGGGCTGCCGATCTGGCTAACACTTTTTGTTTCCCGTCCAAACAGCAAGAAAAGTGGAGACGTCCCCGAAAAGAAGATGATGGCTTCTCTTTTTATTCGCCAAACATGCAAGTCTGCGAGAAACATTTCAATCACATGTATGTCCTTCATTCGATATAAGTTTGTGGTGAATGGGGACATTGTGTTGCTGCAGTGCAAGGTGCCCAAGTTGAAGCTGGACACTATGCCTAGGATATTCAAAAGGTTCCCATGATATTATCCCATATGTGGTGAAACTTCACAAATTTGCAAAAAATTAAAATATTTTTTGACATAAAATGTCTATTTCGCTTCTCAATTGAGAATCATCCTTTTAATGATAGAAATATTTTCTCAACACCAACTTCTGAGCTGTCCTACAATGTCATGTGGTAAAGTTTCAAACATTTTACATCAACCTTAAAATCACATTTCTTATCATGCTCAGTGGTTTCCTTACACCAATGCACATAGTTAAACAATGTAGTGGATGGAGTCAATTTCAAAAAATGACGCCCAGAGAAGACTGGCGGACGCTCCTTTTTATGTTCATTGTAGTATAAATGAATAAAGTATTCATCATAATCATTCATTCATTCATTTAGTACAACATATTTACTCTTGTATTTCTGCATGTATGTCGCCGAAATCGCTTAGGTGTAATGTGAAACTAATTTACATTAGCATGTTAAAGAAGACTGCAGTACAGGGCTGCAACGCGTCTAAACACGAAGCTATATAGAACAGCGTCTCTTGTAAAATAATGGAACATGTATTATACTCGCATATTGCTAACTTCCTAACATCTGACAATTTTTTTCACCCAAGTCGGCATGGTTTTCGCAAAAATCATTCCTGTGACACTCAACTTGCTCTTTTCCTGCACGACTTACATTTAAACCTAGATAGCAACATCCCGACTGACGCATTATTTTTAGACTTCGAAAAAGTGTTCGATAAGGTCCCCCATGGTCATCGCCTGTTGAAGTTATCACGTCTTAATCTTCACCTATGCGTTCTTAACTGGATTCGAGGGTTAACCAACCGCCAGCAATTCGCACATGCCAACTCACACCCCTCGTCTGTAATACCGGTGTTGTCAGGCATACCGCAAGGTACCGTACTTTGGCCGCTCCTATTCTTAATATATATTAATGACCTACCTTGTAATATTTCTTCTAATATCCGACTCTTCACCGATGATTGTGTCATTTACCAAGCAATTACTAGCTCTGCCGACCATTTGGCATATCAAACTGACCTTAATCACATACATGACTGGTGTAAATCTTGGCTGATGTCGTTATATGTTGCTAAAACCGTGTTAATGTCTATTCACCGTCGTCGTAATTACGTTGAGCTCAATTATACTATCAATAACATGCAGATTGCAACATCTGAAACATTCAAATATCTCGGTGTGCATATCTCCCGCGACCCAAAATGGACTTGTCATGTTAACCACATAATAAACTCCGCTAATCATGCGTTAGGCTATTTAGGTCGTAACCTTTCGCTCACTCCACGTTCTATTAAACAGCTTCCTTTTCAAACTTTTGTGCGACCAAAGCTGGAGTATGCTAATGTTATTTTTGACCTGCACTACAATAACCTTGCTACTAACGGCCTCGAGTCGGTTCAGAATCGCGCGACACGCTTCATTCTGTCTAATTATTCCTACAATGCCAGCATCTCCGCAATAAAAGCACAAATAAAACTACCCCCCCTAGCTGAGCACCGTAGAATAGCACGTCTTAACCTTTTTCATTAATTTTTCCATTCCTTGTCTTTTGATAACCCCAACATAAAAAGTGCCCATCGCATCGCCCGCTTTCGTCATCAAAATACAGTGAATCCCCCAGAAGCCCATACCGTGACCTTTCAGCAATCATTTTTCCTACGTACAGCACGAGACTAAAATGACCTGCCCACTGAAGTTGCCACTATCATCAACCCACAAGCATTCAAGCGGCTCAGCGAAAACCTCACATCATAATTTATTTCCTTTGTCTGCCATATCCACCCACTCCCTCATGTAATGTCTCGATGGAGACCTTTGAGGAAATAAATTAATCAAAAAAAAAATGATTGAATAGCGTTATTCGATCGGGATCAAGGTAGTTAGTGGCACAGTGCCATAGCATTGTCACTTTAGGACAAGTGACACCCAGCTGGCAAAATGGCAAAGCTATGCCAACCAAAATGCCCCACTTATAAGCTTGACAGATCAGTGGCGTAAATCTACAAAATTTTCTAGGGTGGTACACGGCTCTCCTGCTACCCCTCTATCCCCCCACCCCCCAACCCCACGAACTAAAACCTCCCAGATGCGGGTATGGACCGAAGTAGCAACAAAGCCGCCGCCGTGAGCTGAAGCCTAGCTGACTGAGGCGATACAGTGGAGCAAATTGGAATGGTAGGCAAAACAGCGCTGACGGACGGGACGGAAGAAGGCGAGACAGACACATGCGCTGAACTAACAACCAAATGGTTTATTGCGAAAGAGGGGGCAATATAAAGCATAAAAGGGAAGAAGAAATGCGGTGCATAACATGATATGGCATACATTCGGGATATCATCACTGATTAAGAAAAGCGATCTCCTGTGGGAATAGAGCCACCGATGGTTGGCTTACACATGAGTTGCCTAATGCATGAATGTGAAAGGCCTCCGATATCAGGCGCGAGGTATGATCGTTATATTTGGCGATGATAGTTGTTTGGCTCAAAAACGCCTCACATTCTTCGCAATCTGCGAAATGAATGACCATATTATTTCGGCGTGACTTGTTTTCAATGTCTTTCGCGTATTCGCGTAGCCGATCGTTGACGCACCGTCCGGTCTCTCCGATGTAGAAACGGCCGCATGACAGTGGGACCTTGTACACCACACCACAGCAACAGTTGACAAATTTGTTTCTGTGTTTCTTCCGACAAGACTTCTTTCCACTCTCCTGATCCACTCTCTTGCACAGGCCTCCCAATTTGTTCCTGGCAGAGAAAAGGAGCTTTACGCCGGCTTTGTTCACAATCTTTTTCAGGTTATGCGAAACTTGGTGAACATACGGAATACATGTTATGTGCTTAGTGTCCAGTTTGCGCGTCTCCTTCTGAATTCTGCATTCTTTTAATATCGACTCTGCTATGCTAGATAAGATCTTCGTCGGGTATCCCGCAGCGGTAAGCCTAGTAACCTGCGCATCAAAGCTGGCTTGGGTCTTATGTGCACATGATCTAACCAGAGCGGCTTTCATGCATGTTTTCGCTATCCCGCGCTTGACTATCTTAGAGTGGGCCGACCGGAAGGGGAGCAGGCTTTTCTGGGAGCGCGGGGAGTATATCCAACACACATGGTCACACGATAGAACAAGTTCCAGATCCAAAAACCTTAGTTTGTTGTTAGTAGGTAGCTCTGTGGTCAATTGTAGGTTGTTAAGTTCAGTACTGAACACGTCAAAAATCTGAACAACAGTTTGTTGGGCGTTACTTTTGCGATAAAATACTAAAAAGTCATCTACATAACGCATAACCTTAACAACGGTGCCGTCCAGCTTGGCTTGAAGTCGTCTATCGCACGAAGCTAAGAACAGATCGCTGAGCACGGGAGTGAGGCTGGATCCAATACAAACACCTTGTTTTTGGATGAAAAAACTATCATCAACTCTAGCAAACGTGGACTGTAAATAAAAGCGGAGCATTTCTAGAAACATGCTAACGTTTATACCACTAGAGTTCTGGAACTTGGTGCTTCCGTGACGGTCGATGCACTTGCTGATTTCTGCGATCACCGCGCTTTGCGGCAGGGAGTAGTACAAGTCCTTGACATCCACCGAAAACGCGCCAACGTGGGCAGGACACTCGTTTTGAAGGAATTCTGACACGGTCTCCGGCTTTCTGATGAGGAAAGGATCTTCAATCTCAAGGTGCGAAAGGCACTTCTCCAGGAACACCGCTACCTCGCGCTGCCACGTTCCTCGTTCGGACACAATGACACGGAAGGGGCAGCTTACTTTATGCGTCTTGGCGCTGAAGAAGACGAAAAGGCTAGATGCCTTCGATGCTCTGACGGAAGAGGCCAGTCTTGAAAGTCCAGCACGCTCACAAAGCTGTACTGCCTGCTCTTGCACTTTCGACGGCTTGACAGTTTTCACTTGTCTGAAGTTTGCAGCGACTGCAGCTTGAGCCTTTTCCTTGTAGAGGTCGTTTACCACGACGACAAAACCACCCTCTTTGTCCGACTGAACGAGCTTGATGCCAGCATCTTTGAGGGCTGATACTGCTGCAGTGAGACGGCGCGTGCTTCCTTTCTTCACCCCCTGCGGTAGGGAATCCACGCCTTCCTTGATGCATCTCCCAGCTTCATCCGTTCTTACTCTTCTGGCAGCGGTCCTAACAAGAGAGAGGAGCTGTGTTTTGTCGAGTCGCGGATGCTCGCAGTATTTCGGCCCCAGCACGAGCAGGTTATTCACCTTCGGGGGGACACTTACGTTCCCCAGCACGACGACGTCTTGTTGAGGCGAGGTAGGGGGCGCCTTTCGACGAGGGAGCCTAGGAAGAACCTGTCGCCACATGAATTCCGCCGTCTGCGAAGCTACACGCAGGTCTTGACTGAATCTTCTATTCCCTTGTTCAGGAGGGACGTTGCTTCTGCACGCAATGCTCAGGCACTCCGTGTAAAATCTCGCTTGCCTCCAGGCCTCGGAGCGTAAGATGCGGCACGTCCGCTTGGCATGGCCTTCCGAAGGAATGAGACCCCCGAATAAACGGAGAACGTCCGGAGGCAGAAAGGAATTCTTCAATGAGTACGTGAGGAGACGTGCCCGACACGTTGCTGTAGCCAGAAGGTTTACACATATTGGTGTGCTCGTAGTGACCGATTTCGGAACTAAAATCGTGGAAGAAAGACGTCACACTACCCATGACGTCGCCAGGCCACCACACGCTCTCATTCGCTGGAGCCACGGCAGCCACGACGTCACAGGCACACTTCTGGTAGCCGTGAAAATCGTCTGCTCGTGCCGCCGCGCGACCCTCTCGGGTAACCGCGAGCCAGGGCATTGCTTTCGCGCATATGGTTTCAATTTTCCTCTGCCGCCTCCTTCTGTCGGGAGCTCTGGAGCCACTCGCACGGCTCGTCGTGCGCACGCATAGGGCTCGATGCCCATCGCGGCCGTAAAAGCGAGCAGTCGCACCTCGAGGTCCGGGTTTATTACTGCTAATTACCACAGATTACAAGCACAGAAACCCGATGCGTGCCGCAATCCAGGAAGGCGAAGAGACAAGAGAGATGCCGCCACGCCGCCGACGCTGCTGCTGGGGGGCTAGGAGCGACAACCGGAAGTTGCAAAATAAACGTCAGCGGATGACGTATTCATGGGCGGGGCCCAGTCCCAGAGCTGTCTTGTTTATTTTTTTTTCTGGTGCTCCTCGTGTACGAGTTGAGGGGGGAGAGGAGGAGCGTAATTTTTAATCGTCTATATCTTCGCTGTTGTTGATGCTAGCTCAAAAATTCTTGCACTGGGGTGACGAGTGATCGAATGCCTATCTCTTGTCTGCTTTACGTAATCTCAATTAATTAATTGCATAGTCCCTTTAAGTAACATTCCAGGTGTTCGGCCGTCCAGGTGAGAGCGAGCGCTTATTTTTCAATTTGCATACCTCTGCTCAGTTGGCGTCAAGGCACGGGAGATAAAAGCAACAGGACGTTTCAGTCCATTTGTCTGCACTTGAAACAGCATTGCTCCGATGCCGAACGAAGATGCGTCAGCCGAAAAGACTGTGGGAAGTGTTGGATCGAACTTTGCAACACACTTTGCTGATGACACCAGCTATTTCAAAGCAGCAAAAGCTCTCTACTGCGGTTGGCCGCAATGCCACTCTTTGCCCTACATGAGCAGTTCCCAAAGCGGCGCAGATAGTTCAGCCAGGTTTGGAACAAACCTTCCCAAATAATTGACCGTGCCCAGAAACCCGCGCACGTCTGGTACCGCTGATGGCACATCTATGTCTTTGATTTCTTGTACTTTCTCAAGGTCCGGTTTGATGCAAGCTGAACCAACAACGTAGACCAAAAACGCTACCTTGTGAGCGCCAAAAGAACATTTAGCGCGATTGAGAGTGACGCCGGCTGCAACAAGCTTCCTTAGGACTGCATGCAACCTTTCATCGTGTTTGGTCCTTGACGAACCCCAAATCAACATGTCATCCATGAGGTTTACTACTCCCAGCAGACCATCCAAGATTTCGCCCATGCGCTTCTAAAAATATTCCGGGGCAGAAGTTATCCCAAATGGTAACAGGCAGAAACAGTAGCAGCCGAAAGGCGTGATGAAAGTCGTGAGCAACTGACACCCCTCTGCCATTTTAATTTGATGCAAGCCCGAGTTAGTGTCCAACTTCGAAAAATATGATGCTCCTGCAAGAATGCCCAACACATCAGCAACTTTCGGCAACAGAAACGCCCCCACAACACACTCTTGTTTAGATGGGTTAAATCTACGCAGATGCGCACTGTGCCTAGCCCTCAGTGTTGCCACATTGGCCAGTTGGTTTTTCCCAGTTGTTGGCTAAAAATTTCCCATTTTTTCCCACAAATATATTTTTTGCAAAATAAAGTAATTTTAGAGTGAATACAGCCAAGGTAATAAATATAAGAACAAAGGTAATAAATATAAGAATGAGTGAAATAAAATAAATGCAAAGCCCATTAATAATGAACATCAAGGCTGGATTGTTCTTGATCACATCATCGTCAATCACCACTTCCGTTTTTATTAGTTTTTGGGTTGGGATGGGAACCAGCTCGGGTACTTCCATTTCCTTTCTAGCCTCTCCTGTATAGACTGCAGAAATTTTTGGGAATTCTTTTACAACAAAGTGCCTACAGAGGGAATTGTGCGACTAAAAAGCGGGGAGTGGTTGGAAGCAATTAATGGAAGGGTCACTGCCACTATAGCTGGAAGAAATCCAAAGACACAGCACTCGAAGCCTGAAAGGGCCAGGGCTCTGTATCCAAGGCTAGGCAGCAAATTAAAGGGAAACATCAAGCCAAATTTCTTCTCCGACACTAGTCAGACCGCCATGATAACAGTATTTTTCCTTCATCTCTGAACATTTTCCTGAGAAAGCACATTTAGAACACTGTTTTTTAGCGAAACCAAAATTTCCCACGTTTTCCCAAAATTCCCCTTTTCCTTCAGTGGCTTGATTTTCCCACGATATGGGAAATATCCCACGATTCGGAAACACTGCTAGCCCTTGAACTACTAAGCATTCCTACAAAGTAGCTTTCTGGCTCTGACTGTAGAGTGGAAACGCCTGCCTCATAGTTGGGGGGGTTGCTCATGCAGACCACAGCAAAGTGTCCTTTGGCTCTACAGCTGTTACACCGCACCGCACGAACAGGGCACTTGAACCTACGATGGTACGAGCGTCCACAAAACCGGCATCGCTGCAAGTGCTCCTGACTCTTCTCCTCCGGGCGTCCCGTAGGTTGGCGAACGTCACTGATGCGGTAAGTCGAGGCCCCCGTCGTCGTCTTTCAAGCTACAGCCCAAACTTCGAACTTCGCCACAGTGGGGAGTAGTTCTCGCTGTTGTCGCTGAACCATCTCCTTGAGGCGAGCCTTTGCAAGCGCTGTGTTCAAGGTGAGACTGGAATCCATCTGGAGAGACTGACAATACGGCATCTGCAAGTCCGATGACGAACCTGTCCCGTACCAGACGAGTCCGGAGGGTGCCGAAATAGCAGTGGTCAGCCAGTACATGTAGAGCAGTTACGAGCTGTTCGACTGACTCCCCGGGCTCCTGTTGCCTGCGGTGGAAACAGGCACTTTAGTACACAACGTTCTTTGTCGCCACGAAGTGAGCAGGAAACTTTTTGCAGACAGCCTCGTAGCTCTTTGATTCTTCTTCCGAGGGACAAAAGAAGTTTGAAAAATTTTCCTGGTTTGCCTTTGCCTGCCCATGCTGTACAGCAGCATCTGGACTTGGACTTCTTCTGGCCTTTCGTTTTAGACCTGTGGCGTATCGGTAGTCGTTGAACTCCTGAACCCATTCTGGCCACTCCTATGTCCAGACAAAGTTGAAGTTTCCCGGTGGAAGAATTGCCAGCGCGGCAGCCACACTGCCGGGTGTTCACGTGGGGGTGTCGGGGGTGTCTACTGCACAATCCACTGTCAGCCGAGTGCCCCTACGAACTCAATCCCACTTCTGACACCATGTGGCATCAAGAGAACGGCGTGACTTGGAAGCACACACACAAGCCAGTTGACAGATGAGGGGGAAAAAAAAAACCCCGTCTTTATTTCACGCTTCCTTATATTCCGGCAAGTGGTGATCAGCTTCCAACGTGCGCCACCTTATCACGGTAGCGCATGACCATGTGTGCACAAGTCAGAATGACACCACAGACATCTACATGATTCAAAAGGATCTGTACAAAATATCGTCATGGTGAGCAAAATGGCGTATGAAACATAACTTGAGCAACACAGTACAGTGAAACCTGGATATAACGAAGCTGTAAAAAGTCCAGGATTTTTCGTTACATCCAGGTTTTCATAAAGTGCAGTTTTTGCAAGAAGACCCAAAAAGACAATGCAGAACAGAAATCAAACTAAGAAATAAATGTACGCCACGTTCAGAATGTTTACAGAAAACCCCATTACTCCAAGTCATAAACATGGAGAAACGTTCCGTGATCGCGCTAATAGCGCGATTGCTGCAGCAGCTGCCGTCACCTCCACCGCGACGGCCGCGGCTTGCACAACGACGCTACAAGTGGGGTTGGGAGATTGGGAGAGGCGGGGGCACCGGTCAAGCTAGAGAGCGTGTAGTTGCGCCCCCGCCGATGACCGGCCGCGAAGGCACATGCTTCTGCCCACCTCTGTTGCCCACGGAAATGGACTGTTCGTCTTGCATCGCTTTCAGCTGTCCATGCTCCCAATGCACGAGAGATATCGGAGCTGGAGTCACACGAGCAACGTACCGTGCAGCGGCAATGGGCGCGCACTGCTCATGCCGTTTCATTTTTGTTATGCCCTACCATTTTTCACTGCTTTTTGGCACGAACTGTTGTTGTGCCACGTGGTATGGCATTCCAAAACCAAAAGCAATGGAGATGCGCCAACGGCGCTGGAGCGCAACGCATTGAGTCATCTGTGGTTCCTCATTGCGATCGTCGGCGTTCCTCTCATATCAGTTTGTGCTTTATCGTCGTGAAACTTTTCTCCCAAATTTCGTAATTCAGCGCAAGCTAACAGATGGTCGACTTAGCGAGTTTGTTAGAGCAAGGTCAACCGGCGCTGCACGTTCCTTACATGGAGGCCTCAAACACACGCGCTTCATCAATGGGGGCGGCGTTGGGGAATTAAAAAACTTGGTTACATCGAGGAATTCGCTATATGGAGGTTCGTTGCATCCAGGTTTAACTGTATATATGGTATGCCTTAAAAAAAGAAACCCTCAAAATTTAACCTGCACTCTATATAATTCTTTGTTGAACCGTGCATTTCAGTACACTTATCTAGGTGTCTAATTTACCTCAGTTAAATTGGCATCGCCATGTCAACCATACTGTAGCCAAGGCAAGTCGTGCATTGGGCTTTCTTCGCCGCAACACACGAAATTTCCCATAAGCCTGTCGGGATCTGCTTTGTAAGGCCAACCCTAGAATATGCCTGCACTGCTTGGGATCCGCAAACACGTCGAGCTCAATTTTGGTCGAGTTAATTCTGATCACATGCGTGGTGTCGAGTTTAATCAAAGAGGAATTGAGTTGATACTTAAAGGGCTGAATGCTGCCAGTGCTCCTGGTCCTGACGATCTACCAACTGCTCTTTTCCGTGCATGTGCGTGTGAGTTGTCTGCATATCTGAGAGTCATTTACACAAAATCCTTAGAGGAAGGAGCACTGCCTTCTGACTGGAAGTTAGCCAATGTAGTTCCTGTGCACAAATCTGGCCCTCGTAATGTTGTTTCCAACTATCGTCCCATCTCTTTGACGAGTATTGCTTGTAAAGTTTTGGAACATGTGTTTTTCACTAGCATTATTAATCATATGAATACGCATTCCTTACTAAGCAATCAGCAGCATGGTTTTCGTAAGGGCCTTTCTTGTGTAACACAGTTGACTGAACTAATTCATGATCTGACAAGTGCACTTGATGAAGGGTTGTCTGTAGATTGCGTCTTCTTGGATTTAAAGAAGGCATTTGATGTTGTTCCTCATTCTTTTTTGCTTGAAAAGTTGTCTTGGTATAACATTGATGAGAGAATGATTGAGTGGATACAAGATTACTTGCACTTAAGGAAACAAAGAGTGGTTATTAATGGAAAATTATCAAGCGAATGCATTGTATCTTCTGGTGTACCTCAAGGATCAGTGCTCGGACCTTTGTTATTTTTGATCTTTATAAATGACATTTGCTCTAATATCTCTTCTCATAATCGTCTGTTTGCAGATGACTGCGCATTGTATAGGGTCGTTGATAGTCTGAATGACTGTGTGCAGTTACAGAATGATTTGAACAGGGTGTCTGATTGGTGTTAGAAATGGGGTATGTTTATTAACTTGCAAAAATCTATGTATATGCGAGTCACAAAAAAGAAAAAGCCCCATGAATTCTCTTATACAATTAATGGGACACAACTTTCCTCAGTATCAGAATACAAATATCTCGGCGTATTCATAACCTCCAACCTAAGCTGGAGACGACATGTCGACTATGTAACAGGAAAGGCGTGTCGCGTTCTTGGTTTTTTAAGGCGTAACACCAAGCAATTCCCTTTAGAAACAAGAGTTACATTTTATGACAAACGTTCGCTCGGTTCTCGAATATGCCTGTGCAGTATGGGACCCTTGGCATAAAACGGATATAGATAAACTAGAGAGGGTACAAAACTTGGGTATCCGATATGTCTTTCCCCGCCGCGGTGGCTCAGTGGTTAGGGCGCTCGACTACTGATCCGGAGTTCCCGGGTTCGAACCCGACCGCGGCGGCTGCGTTTTTATGGAGGAAAAACGCTAAGGCGCCCGTGTGCTGTGCGATTTCAGTGCACGTTAAAGATCCCCAGGTGGTCGAAATTATTCCGGAGCCCTCCACTACGGTACCTATTCTTCCTTTCTTCTTTCACTCCCTCCTTTATCCCTTCCCTTACAGCGGGGTTCAGGTGTCCAACGATATATGAGACAGATACTGCGCCATTTCCTTTCCCCAAAAAAACCAATTATTATTATTATTATTATTATTATTATTATTATTATGTCTTTAACAACTATACCAGGAGCTTTAGCGCTTCACTTGCAAAAAACTCGCTGGGATGGAAGACGCTTGAAAAACGTAGATATTGTTTGAGGTAAAAATTTTTTCATAGTATTTACTATTCCAATACTGGCATAAACCGTGACCTGTACATCCATTCACCAAACTATATTTCGCTACGTCGTGACCATCGATTAAAAGTTAAGGAAATTAACTGTAAATCAGAGATGTACAAATATGCTTTTTTCAGTAGGTCTATAAGAGATTGGAACCGGCTCTCTGAAGAAGTGGTATTAATTACGTCAAGTGATTTATTCTCTTCATCTCTGTGAATGCTGTTTTTAGGCTGTATTACTGTTGCATCATGGTTGCATTGTATGTGCTGCACTTTGTTACCCTTCTTTTCGTTTGTATGATGTGTTATTCCCCCCCACTGTAATGCCACTTGTGGCGCTATGGGTATTACAATAAACAAATAAACAATAAACAAATAAACAAGATAAACAAAAATTAGAGTGTGTACAGAACATGGCTGCACGCTTTGTCACTGGAAATTACACATGGCCAGAATTAAATTGGGAGCTGCTAGATGTTAGACGACAAAAATTACGATTGAAGTTATTTCATAGTGTATACCATTCATTGATAAAGATAGAAAAAGATAAATATATTAAGAGCCCTCACTGAGTCTCTGAACGTACAAACCATCATTTAAAAGTGCGCGAAATTTCTTGCCATACAAACTTATTTAAGATGTCATTTTTCCCCAAAACAATTCTGGAGTGAAACAAGTTGCTTCGCGATGTTGTCAGCGTTGTATCGAATGATGTATTCTTTTCGATGTTCAGTTCAGTGTTGAGTATGGCTCCGAGTATTCCTTATCTCAATGTTCATTGCTTTTGAGTGTTATGTGTACAATGAGTATTTCATAACCGTGTGCCACGAGCTCACGTGTCATTGGTCTGCTTTGTGAATTTGTATATCCCCTCCCCCTCACTGCAATGCCTGCCGGCGCTGTGAATACTGAATAAATGAATGAATAAATGAACAAATAGTGTTGTGCTTAAAATACACCCGAGGTACTTCCTTTTCCTCAAAAGGGTTGAGCCTAGGCCGACATTAAATGAACAGTTAGACAAAAAGTCTTTAAGACAGTTAAACATCCTGCCATGAATGCCCAGCTCAGCCAGTTCCTGAAGAATCCCAAACCTCCAGGTTGCGTCATATTATGCCTTCTCTAAAGCGAAAAAGACAGCAAGGCAGTGTTGTTTGTATATGAAAGCTCCTAGGGCAGCATTTTCAAGATGAACCAGGTGGTCGGTAGTGGAGCATGCCTTTTTAAAACCACATTGGTGGACATCGAGAAGCTCACAGGCTTCTAACGCGAAGGTTAATCTGATATTCAATACACTTTCAATAGATTTCGCCAGACAGCTGGTGAGGGCTATGGACCTATAACTGCTAGAAAGGGTAGGTGGTTTTCGGGGTTTTAAAGATAGAGCAATAATGGCCTTCTTCCAAGCTTCGTGTATCTTCCCCGATACCCAAACTTTGTTAAAAATTATTAAAATTGTCTCTACAGCAGGTTCAGAGAGATGGGCTAACATTTGATAATATATTACGTCAGGGCCGGGTGCAGTCTGTTTACCAGCGGACAATACTGTAAGATTTCTTGAACTGTAATTACGTTAATATACGGTTTCTTTGTACTGCCACTTCCCTTTGTTTTTTCGCTGTCAGAAGGGGAAGTGTGAATGGGGAGTAGCTGCCAGTCAGCTTTTGTACCTTCTCCCACATTTTTTTTTAAGGTTTAGAGCTATTAATAGGTGCCAATAATTTTGCTATGAAGTTTCTTCGGCACTGTGATGGATATATTGGGCTTTCGCCCTCGCCTTTTTAAAATGTATGAAAATCTCTTCTCTTGGGTAAACAAAAAATTCCCCATGTTTCGTTTTGTTTCTTTTTTGCTTCTTTGCATTCTTTCGCACACCAAACTATGATTTTGTTTTACTACTCCAGAAGATTGAGGGAATAGCTAGGTGCGCAGTGGTAATAAAACATTTCGTTATTTGTTCATTATGTTCATCTACACTGAGATTTTCCGAAACTATTAGATCTAGGCTCGCCCTTTCTCTAAACAGTGCCCAGTCGGCTAAATATAGCTTCCAACATTGCAGTTTTGTTGGGATCACTTCTGATGCAGGTGACCGCTCCCATATGGGTTGTCGATGACATCCCATTTAAAACCACTGAACACACAGGGTGAGCTAAAAGATAGATCTATACAGCTCATTTTCCCAGAGATTGGGGAGCAGTATGTAGGTTTATCAGTATTCACTAAGCAAATTTTATTACATAGAATAAAATCCTCTATGAATTGGCCTCTTGAATAAGCTTTTTCATTTCCACAAAAACATGAATGAGCGTTAAAATCCCCAACTACTAAATATGCAAAAGGGTACTAGTCTGGGCTAGTCAGTACATTTCGCAGGAAAAGGTACAGTGCAAAAAGACGGGACACAGCGGTTGTGTCTGTTCACTCCTTTAGTCCCGTCTTTTTGCACTGTACCTTTTCCTACTAGGCGATGGCCGATGCTTTTAATATACTTACTTCCAAAGCGTGTTTACCAAATCTAATACAACGTTTAATGATTGCTCTCTGAACACACTCGAAAGAAGTGTTACTATAAGCAGAGAAGGAATAGTAGAACTACTCCTGCGGCTAGACCCCAAGAAGTCCCCCGGCCCCGATAATATTCCCACTACTTTTCTTAAAATGTACACTGAAATACTAGCCAAGTTTTTGATAATAATATTTAATAAGTCTCTTGAATCGGGCATAGTACCAGATGAATGGAAAATTTCCTGCGTGGTTCCGGTTTTTAAAAGTGGCAACCGACTGCAAGTTCGTAATTACCGCCCTATTTCACTGATCTCCACCTCCTGCAAAGTGCTAGAACACATACTCAAGAATTTTTTAGACCAGACGGGAATAATGACCAAAGCGCAACATGGCTTCCGTCGAGGATTCTCCACAACAACACAGGTAGTGGTCACTGTAAATGAACTTGCCAAAGTGCTTGATTGCGGTGGCCAGGTCGACATGATTTTTTTAGATTATTCCAAAGCCTTTGATAGAGTCCCTCACCATAAAGTAGTAACAAAAATGAAATCAATAAGCATTCCGGATCTGATAATCAATTGGGTCACGTCATATTTATCAAAACGAAAGTAGTTTGTCGAAATCGATGGAGCCACCTCTCGATTCTTAGAGGTCTACTCAGGTGTATCTCAGGGATCAGTTTTGGGTCCAGTACTCTTCAATACCTATATAAACGACCTCACAGAAGCTCTCAAACCCTCTGTGTCCGTAAAGCTGTTTGCGGATGATTGTATTATATTTAATACTGTCAAATCTGTGTCTGACCAGCTTACTTTGAACGCAAATCTACAATTATTAGCAAAATGGTGCAATGAATGGGAAATGGTTATTACTTTTGACGAAACAGTTTCTCTCTGCATCAGTAAAAAGACTACACAACTGAATTTTACATACAACATAAATAGCAATGCCATCAGAGATGTAAAAAGTATAAGCATCCAGGTGTCACAACAACGTCACGGCTCAAATAGACGAAACACATCGATAATATATGTTCCTCCGCCCGCAAAAAGTTAGGACTTCTCAAGTTTCGGATGTGCAGTTGGTCTAGTGCCCTAAGACTGAAGGCATATAAATTGATTGTAAGGCCAATTCTTGAATGTGCCTTCACTGTATGGGACCCCTACACTACAGATTGATTGATTGATTGAATGAACTTTATTTTCTCATCATAGCGAGTGGAGACTGGGGCTAAAGGTACCAATGACGTGACGAAAGGTCCCAGCCCCTACAGCAAACAGTTTCGACAGCAATGATAAGAGAAGGAAATACATATAAAAGGCAAAAGTACAGAATTTACACAAGTACAAACATATTACACTTGTAATACGCACTACACAGCCACAATGCACACGTATCACAACTGCACTGTATATATTCATTTTGTGATGGGATGTATGTACATACAAACAAGCACAAATGAAACAGAATGGCATTGATCAAGAAAAGGAAACACCATCGGCTAGTAACAATGCGGTTAACGCTTTTTTGAAAGCACCCAATGGAGTGCTAAACTCTAACAGTTCCTCAACCTTGTTTAATATTTCGCTTGACTGATATAAAAATGTTTGCTTTCCATAATTTGTTCTTGTTTTCGGCTTGTGTCGGATGTTTTGCCGTAGAACGTGCCGGGATGTATCTGTATTGAATGTTTTAGAGAATAATTTCTGTTTGTGTACTGTAAGCAGAAGCTTCTTATAATAAATTTTGTCTGCGCGAAGAAGTGAATAACGCTGGAATAATGGAGCGGTTTCAAGATCTGCATAACGACCATGGTAATTGCTATATATACGAAGAATGCGTTTTTGTAAAAGAATTAGCTTGTTGTAATTCATTGTTGTTGTTCCCCATACCAAGATCCCATAGCAGAGCTTTGAATAAAAAAGGGCATTGTACAACTGTTGTTTGAGCCAAAGAGGAATTAGGTGGGTTAAGCTTTTAATAATACCTACAGATTTCGAAAGGTCATTGCATAACCTGCTTATATGTGAACTCCACGATAAATATTCATCAAACCATACACCTAAGAATTTTTGTTCCTTAACGCGAGTAATTTCCGTGTCATTAAAATATAAGTTAATGTCACCATGCATGTTTTTGTTACGAGGCCTGAATAAAATGTATATTGTTTTTGCTGTATTGAGTTCGAGGCTGTTTTTGCTCAGCCATTCTGACAGACGATTTAAATAAGTATTTGCGCTGAAAGCAAGTTCGGAAATGTCACTGGATGTAAAAAATACATTGGTATCATCGGCATACATTGCCATGTCTGGTGAATCAGGTATTCGTACAATGTCATTTACGTATATAAGGAACAATAGTGGGCCCAGTTTTAAGCCATGAGGTACACCTTTCGTTAAAGGCAAAATGTCAGAAGAAATAGAGTTTACCTGAACAAATTGGCTTCAATTCGTTAAATAACTTCTTATTAAAACACCAGCAATGCCACGTATCCCATAGATTTCTAATTTTTGTAATAGCACTTTATGATCAATTGAGCCGAAAGCCTTTCTTAAGTCTAAAAAAAGTGAGTGTAACGTGTTGTTTTTAAATGTTTGCAATTATTTTATCTTTAATACTAAGAAGGGCTTGATCGGCCGACTTATGTTTTTGAAAGCCATATTGGCAGTCTGAGATCACATTGTGTTTAACGAAAAATGACCACAGCCTGTCAAACATCACACTTTCAAAAATCTTTGAGAATATATTTAGGACAGATATCGGTCGGTAATTTGAGACTAGATCCTTCGCACCGCCTTTGCGGATTGGTGTCACTCGTGCAGTTTTTAAGGCCTCCGGAAAAATTCCTGAAGATATTGACAAGTTAACAATGTAAGCTAGAACTTCACTTATCTCGTTTGAGACGCACTTAATCGGCACCGGCCGAATTCCGTCGGGTCCGGGCGAGGCATTACTTATCAATTTGCCTATTAAATTCCGTATCTCTGCGCTATCTGCGGGCTGCATGAAAATAGTGCTAGTCACAGCTGTGATATCGATTGCATGAGCCACACTTTCATTACCTGCTCTTAAAGCACAAGATCCAGCTTGCAGGAAACTTTCGTTCATGCTTGTTACTTGGCTTTTGTTCAGATACGGTGTTCGTAACCTGATACTTTACTTTCTACTTGTTATTTTATTCACGGCATCCCATATCAGTTTCAGTTCATTGCGTATGTCTGAGAACAGCTGTTCATAATACTATTTTTTAGCTTTTTTCAGTTTGCTTTGAAGTTGGTTCCAAAATTTTTTAAAAGCTGCGAATTGTTCTTGATCCCTTGTTTTTACAAAAAGGTGATCCATCGCATTTTTCTTTTTTATGTCACTATACAGATGACAGTTTATCCAAGGTTTTCTTACCTTCTTATTTCTGCTTCGTTCGCTCCTTAACGGGAAAGCCGCGTCGTAGGAGCTTTTTATGTTTGCAAGAAAGGTGTCAAAAGCTGTATTAGCATCACGTTCGTTGTAGACCACCTGCCAGTCTATCACTGCAATTAATTCCCGAAAGTGTTCTAGCGAACACTCGTTTATCATTCGGCCGTAAAAAGGCGCACGGGAAGCACGGTTGTATGATATGAAATTCGTAATAGAAAATAGCGGTAAATGGTCGCTTATGTCAATTGCAAGCACACCTGTAATTATATCCTCATCATTTATGTTTGTAACGCAAATGTCAATTGAAGTGGCACTATTCTTTGTAACTCGGGTTGGTAATGTAACATGGTTGCTCCAGGCGTGACAAGCTAGAAGTGATTTCAGTTCCCACGCCCATGTATCCGGTGAGCTCATGTCTATGTTTACATCTCCCATGATTATCACAGGTTCATTACTAACGCAGGCGTGCGAAAGCACTGTATCTAGAAAACTGCAAAATTTTTCTTTGTCGCCAGTAGGAGGTCTATAGATGACCGATATTGTGGCCTTCCCTACATGTACTGTAAGGCATTCAACATCGTCAGTAACTACAGAGAATTTATCCACTACGGTAAAACGTATTCCTTCTTTTATGTACATAGCCACACCTCCTCCCCTTTGGTTGGTTCTAGTTAAGTGATGCGAGTAATAACCATTAAAAATAGGCATGGGATCGTTTAGAGATAGCCACGTTTCTGTGAAAAGTACAACGTCAAATTTAATTTTTATGGATGCAATTAGGTTCCCTATCTCATCAACTTTGTTCTTTAAACTCCTGGCGTTAATATGCATGGTCGAGAAACTTTTTAAACCGGTAGTTTCTTCATTTAAGCGAGATATGTCATAATAACAGTCGCTGATTGATGGTACTGTCATAATGAATATTTTTCAAAGCATTGAAAAAGTGCCTAAGTGTCTATCCACTCTCGGGTGTCATCCTTGCCAAGTCATTTTGGGAAGCTATCCGGATGATCGTTGAAGTCTCGTTTTTTCCGTGCCAACACCCGCCCTTTTTGAAGTCCAGACGAACTGCCAGTTTACCTCGGATTTTTTCTTGCGCGAAACCAAAAAACCCAAAAACTCGAAAAAATGCAACGTCTTGCAGCTCGCTTTATTTTAAACCATTACAGGCGCCTAGACTCTCTTTCCGCCATGCTGAAACTTGCAGACTTAGAACCACTTGCAGATAGAAGAAAGAAAGCCCGTCTCAATTTCCTTCATTCATTATATTTTTCTCTATTTGGTATTCGACCGGAAAATCACATCGCTAGTGATTGTAGACGAGCCTCGCGCCACATGCATACACATAGCCTGGAACCTATTTTTGCACGCACAAATACACACAAGTTTTCTTTTTTTCCCAAGAACAGTTTCTGAATGCGATGCTCTACCGCAGAACTCTCCATTGCTTTCCAATCATTCTTGATGTCTCCACTGCTGGCTAGTAGCTGCACTGTAACCACATTTTCAATTGTGTTTTTGCATTGTTTATTTTGTGGCATCTATACTGTTCGGTACGATCGTACTTCAGAAGAAGAATGGTGAGTTGGGTGAGTTGGATGTACTTCATTTTGGCGGTAAATTCAGCGTGGAGAGACGAAGGACACAGAAAGGGGACAAAACAAGTGCTGTCTTGCAACAAAGTTTTATTAAGAAGGAACTATCGTACTTGCTCTGCTTTTCCCCTGTATGTATTTCCCTCTCCTGCTTGGACATACAGCAAGTCCGCAGAATCCAATAAATAAATAAATATGCTCTGGTAGCTGCTCTAAAAGCTCTCCTAATTCATGCATGTTTACTCGAAGGTGAGGTTCGAAATATATACAACACACTGTTATTGTTTTGTGTGCAAGCAGAGTGGATGCTACAGCCTTCAAATTTAGTCTTTAGTAAAAGCTCACGAGCTGCAACATAATTTTTTACTATGATGACAATGGCTTGCCTTCTCTCGGTCGCAGCGAGACTATACTTCTTGAGTATATTTTTGTGTTGGGGACCTACGTTTGTTTCCTCTATACACAAGGCAACAGGTGAGAATGTGACTAAAATGTCTTTAATGTCATTTGTTTTTTAACAGCCCCCTATGATTCCAGTGTATTAGGAACGACATGATGATTTTTTTGGGGATGTATTTCGGAAACTTAGGTACCTGTTTCTTTGAGGCCCGTTATTGGGATTTTTTCCTTTTTTTCTTTCAAGAGAGCTCCACCGCTGTTACAGTGGAGTGAGCTCGGCACTACGGCACTACATCCATCGCTTTGCCAGAGACTCTTGAGGCCTGCGCAGAGCCCATGGGTGTGCGGTTTGTTTGTAGGCCTTTCCCGAATGGGGGAAGCCTAGCGGGCGGCCGATCCAGAGATTGGCAGGCCCTTTTCTGAGGGTGGCAGAGCAGCTTTCACTACATCTACCCGAGGCGCGGATGGCCCTGCCTCAGGCTCACTGTGCAGGTGCCTCCGCAGGTGCTGAAGCCCGGTGTAGTGCACTGCCCTGTCGCAAAAAATCTGCTAAATTTGCTCTTGCTGTGAAAAGGAATGTGCCTTGTGTCTGTCTGAATCACTGATGTGCTTCTTTGAAAGTTATGTTTTCTTTTGTTTTTATGGTTATTATCTCCTTTTCTTTCTTCCAGGTCGGACACAACCACGAGTACGCGGGGTGACTATCTTCACAGTTCACACACAGTTCACACAATTTTCGAATTCGTGAACGTTTTATGCACATTTGGCACAGGTTTTGTGGCCACGACAACTCTGAGAGCCATGGCCGAATTTTTGGCAATTGAAGCAGCGTCGAGAATTTGGGACAAATGGTTGTATGGTTACTTTCAGATCTACTATGAATTTTGGGAGCTCACTAGAGGCAAATCCAGGACTTTGTATGTATTTCCTTTTCATCTTTACGGATGTTTATTCGGCGGACATCAGTGACGTTTTGTTCTTTAAGACCTTCCAACATTTCTACTTCGGTAAGCATCAGGAAATCATGTTCTGAAATGTAGTCCAGGGTTTGACGGAACGCTGCCTAGTCAGGTAGTAGTAGCATGGCTGAATGAGTCTTAAGCTCTAAAAACTAAACCTACTTAAACCTACTTAAGCTGCTTCTTACTTCACTGTGAACAAGCTACTTGTTCTTCATTGTGAACAAGGAACCCGAAGGGTTCTGAAGCGTCAACTAACCGTATTCTGAAATGGCACCTTTGTGTTCAGGGATCAATGTGCACCAACACAGACAGGAAAAAGGGAGTAATTACTCATTGACATCCACCCGAGCGCAGCCATACGGCTACAAAGGAAAGCTATGTAGCTTTCTCAGAAACTTTGCAGTTAAAGAAAAATTCGTCCTGGTCTGGGATTCAAACCTGGGACCACCACTTCATCGGAGCAGTCGCTCTACCAACTGAGCTAACTGGGACGGCAAGCTTACGGTAGGGCGAGAACGAATAGATCAATAACTCGAAGTGGGAACTGTGTTGGTCAAATGTTTAGGGGAATCCCCCAAGGTGGAGTAGGTAGACTCCCTTATTAGAAATCTACTCCATCTTGGGGGATTCCCCTAACCATTTGACCACAGACAGGAACATTTCCAAGGTTTGTTACATGTGGGAATCTCAAATATTGTGCTTGGTCATGGATCTGGAGGAGTCTGTCGCCACCGGCTAGGCCCAAGGAACCCATCAGAGACATTGAAACTATGAATGGTGATATTTTCCTTGCTGGCTTTTCTGCTTCTTCACTTCATGATACTTCGGGAACGTTTCTTGTTTTTCATTAGCAACTGAGCAATTACATCGGTCCACACTCTTTTGTAGGGGCGATCGTTTTGTGGGAGAGGGAGAACCATAGAAAGTATGTGTTCTTCGGGTCGTGGTGCCAGCCACCCTACCACCCTACAAGGAGCCCAATGAGGGGACAGGGCAAGAACTTGAAACCAAGCCTTAACCTCGCCAGCTATACACACTAACTATAACCCAACATGACGTAACACAGGGTAGCTCGCCACACAAGGTTAACCCTCACCACCTGGAAAGAGGAAAGCGTCCACAGAAGAGGAGAAGACCGGATAGCTGTGAGGAAGATAGGAAAGTGAAAGATGAAGAGGAGGACAGGAAAAGGCAACTGTCGATGATTTCTCTTGGTCAGGTCAGGCTGGAGGTGCCGTCTACGAAAAGCTGGGGCCAAAGTGGTGTGTTGCCTCCGCCGAGTGGTCTTAAAGGTCTGAACATTCGGCATCGGCTCAACCACCAGGATCTCCTTTTCCCCGGACACGGCTGAGCCACGCATGGCTAAGTGTGGTGCTCAAGTCCATGGTGACGCCCTACTTATTACCATCCCCCTGCAGGGATGTCCCTTTGTATGCTCAGAAACCCGTGGTGTCACAACCCACCAACATCTGCATGGTGCACATGCCCCCGCGAGGAGGTTTGAACAAGAGAAAAACCCCGAAGAAAGCTTCCAAGCCTCCAAGCTTTGCGTGGTGCCAACCCTCGAACGCGCAGTACTTCCCTTTAAAATCGCAGCCTAGATCATGTTGCCAGACTGTGATTGCGACAGCACTGTTTTCTAGAACATCTGATTCTGCTGAGTCATTCTGTGGAAGGGAAGAGGCTCATCGCTCTTGCGGCTTCCCTGTGTTGCATATGCTGCTCATATCATTCGATGACGACCGAGTAGTCCTGGCACGAATCACAAACAGGGGGTGGGGCTCGCTCACATGTTGTGTCCCCCCCATCCTAAGCGAAGGAAAGGGGGGTTCAGGGCACACCTGTCCCCCCCTGCGATTTACGCACCTGTGACAGATGAACCCTGTAAGGGAAGACTGCAGGACTGGTTTCTCTAGCGGGTGTTACCCTCGCTGGGACGGTTCGTAAAGACAAAGCCACATGAAAAAAAAAAAATGCTCTAATTCAGAAAAGGAAAAAAGAATTGTATGAACACACACAGAAAGCCGAGAGAGAAATGTCTGAGGGCAAAAGGAAAAGTGTTCACTTAAATGTTCGGACAGTGGCGCAGCAGAAGAGGTGGCATTGTGAGTGGTCGGCAAGGTGCGGTCCGGCCTCACACAGGTAGGCTTGCTCGCCGAAGGACCGAGGGTGCCCAGGGCAAGAGTCATCAGCGCAGTCCGGAAGCCTGGAGAGGTGGAAGCGCCCCAAGGCAGGCCGTCAGGACTCCAGATTGGGCGATGGGGCTTGAAAGCTCCTGGGACAGCGGAAGCGGCTGGGGCAAGAGACAGCATAGCCTAGATCCCGACACCCCAGCTGGAGTCAGCCGCCGGCCAAGGTCTGGTATCCCGGGCAGCTTGGCGAGGCCCGTGTCTCGAATCCGTGGAAGCTTGGAGAGACCCCGGGTCTGGTACCTCGGATAGCTTCTCTTCTCCACGTCATGTCTCGCTTCGCCACCTTCTTTTTCTCTCACGTGCACGAGTCACGTGTTTCGCTTCCAATCTCATTTTGTTCTTCGTCTCTGCCTCGTATGATCAAACAAGACCACTGTGTGATGCCGGTACCTTACAAACTCTCTGCTGTGTAAGTATTGCAAGTGAAATGGAATGCACCGTGCTTCCAAAAGCTCAAACAGTGTGGTGCCACACATTGCAACAGCCAGTGCCACATTTTGACACGTTTCATCAGCTAAAGTCACAGGTGCTCAGCCACCATGCATTAAATAAACCCTTTTTTAAGTATAACACAATGTATTGTGTCCACCAAAGCCAGACACCACAGTAGCACAAAGGCGGCCTCTGAGCTGTCATGCAATGCAGGCTACTGAGCACACTGCAGGTTTAAGCATTGCTGCCATATCCCAGTAAGCATGAGAAGCACAGCCGGCAGTGCTCTTTCCCCAGAGGAGCCAAATTTGAATTTCAGCACCTATCCCTCTGTAAGGTCAGCTGCTCCTCTCCACCAGCCCCATCCACTCGGCCGTGGTACGTAGCTAGCACATCGGAGAGAATAGCTATCTCTTAACAGACATACGCAGATATGCAACACAGAGGAGAGTTTCAAAGAGTTGCCGGAGAGAGCTCACCAACTTTCACGTGAGATTGTAGGTACAGCGGAAAGCTAAGCGATGCTCTATTGCACTAGAAAACATGGACAACAGAAATAGAAGTGGACAGGACGTGCGGGCTCTCTGTTGCGCATATAATACGGTTGATGTGTTCATGACAACACAATGTAGGAAATAAGCAAGTTTATGTACCTGCTCAAAAGGTGTTTCAGGGACTCTGATGAGCCAGGCTCGTCATAAGCCAGCTGTCATTTCTGGCTCCTGATGAACCTAGCTTCTCAGTTTTTTTAAGGCAAGTAGGGCTCATCCAAAGCATTTTTCTTGGTTCGCCAAAAGATCGGAGCACTGGTAATAAAAAACCATTTTGTACCGTTTTCAAAAAAAAATGTGCTCGTTAGGGGGTTAAGCACCAAGATCCATCGAGAGCTATAGAGAACTGGCAATGCATTCTCTCTGGCCCATCATGAAGTCACTTGAAGTCACTTTCATGCTCTGGTTCTTGTCCACGAGGCACTTGCCTGTCAGTTGCGTCCCGCTCTTCTTGGATTCAGCCACAGCGCCACTGCGCCCCTTTTTAAAAGTAAATTCACATTGCAATGCATGCGCACTAGTTACACAGCAGTGATGTGCTCACCTGCATCGCAGGATGACGCCTCGCATGGCCCCAGCAGTCGCACTAGGCAGGCCCCCTTGGAGGCCGCAGGAAGAGGCACCTCCTCCGTCATAACCTCATCAGTCTCCATCTTCTCCACACCACTGCAGCAGACAAAAAAAGACCTCCTTTCTTTAGTCAGAGGGCAGGAAAGGAATCAAACCATGTTTGTTTTTTGTTTTGTGAAAAACTAACAGTGCAACACACACAAAAAAAACACGAGAGTAGCTAGCAGATGACTGTGATTTGCCCATGAACCAGCAGAGAAATTCACAAGGTCACCCTGCACAAAGTGCCGCTGGCTGAAAACCAGTGCTCATGCACAGTTCATGCCAATGACAGGTGCAAGTGATGTCAGCTGACACCCACATTGCCACACCCCAGAGGAGGGTGCCACATCTTGTTAAAAAGGCATCGCAGCATCACAGTGCAGAGGATGAGGAGGTTGGCTTTGTCGGGACACGCCATAGTATTTTATGACCATCATCTCTGAACTGGGCTTTATTTGAAGCCTGGTCAGGGTCACACCATCAGTGATGATGTGAAATCTCCCAGCTACCAAACCATCAAAGGTGCATCCTCCTCCTCCTCCCTCACCACAGCAGCAACATTTTCTTGAAAATGAAACTATAGCACAGTAAGGCATGTTGCTGGGCAAGTTGGTTAAGCATCTTTGAAACTTGGAAAGAATCCGCCTTGGCGCAAGTAAAACCACACACATAAAGGAAAGACAAGGAGACAACGGACAGGCGCCTGTCCGTTGTCTCCTTGTCTTTCCTTTGAGTGTGTGGTTTTACTTGCGCCAAGGTGGATTCTTTCCAAGTTTCAAAAATGAAACTATAGTCCACAAATTACACAATGTAATCAACGCTGTTTTGTTTTCTATCCAAAACAGTCATGGAATCCTGTGTGGCGAGGAGGAACTTAACAGCAAATAAACCAACACTCACCAAATTAGAAAAAAGAAAAGAAGGTTCAAGAAAACAACAACTTCTTTTCTAATTTGGAGAGAGTGTCTATTTATTTCTTGACCAAGTTTTCCTTCGTACAGCTTGCAACACAGCCAGAGAAGGGACACACACAGTCCCATCACAGCCTCACCTAGCTTCCAGCATCTCACCTTCCCTGGGTAAGAACAATCACTCTCATGATTTCAATTAAACCGTAAACAGAAAATCCTTTTCTGAAGGAATTCAGGTTCCTGATAAAATAAGAACAGAAAGTTGGGCTAGTAGGTATGGATTCATACTTGGCAACTACTTGGATTCAAACTTGGCAACGGGGAGTTGGCCTGATGCGATTGCTTTTGTTTTTCCTGTTGCTGTTGTGTTCCTTATCACGCAGGAATGAAATGTCATTGATTTCTTTGTACATCGGTTGTGGCGTTTCCTTTTGTTGTTTTTGTTTTATCACGCCTTTAAAGCTTCCTTTCTGTGAATAAAAGTTCAGTTGATAGTCTGCGCTTGTGTTGTCTCTCCTCGTTCGCTTTTGTCCTCGTTTTTTTACGCTGCCAAGTATGAATCCTGATAAAAAAAAGTTGCAACCAAGTATATTGCCAACAGATATTGCCAACATAAAAGCCATGCAGTCTTCAAGTGAGGCTTAAAAATTACCATCCCGTGAATATGCACCTGCACTGAAGAATGCTTACAAATGTTAATAAAGTCCTTATTCCCAACTACCCTCCCCATTAGAAATGATCTAGAATAATGCTTAGCCAAATCACGGTCATTCCTCTGCTCTTGGTTGCGACTTAGTGAAATGTTTGTGCAGTACAAAGTTTATTCACGTACAGTGTTCACAAAGACTTTTTCAGCTATCGCTGCAGACAGGATACCTGCCCTTATATGGAAGGCTGGCAAGCTTATACCCCTGTTACACGGGCACTCTAAAGGCACTTTGAACTAATGGTCCTTTACACTCCCAAAGGAGCACTATTTCAAGGGAGTTCGTCCGTGCTACAGGGTCGCGAAACGACCTTCGCAAGAAGCTTTTAGCGCCCTCATCGGCGAAAAGCGTTATTAAAATTGCAAACCTCATTGCACAAGTAAATACAGAAATGTCACATTTTTTTTAGTAAATTAGTTTTATAACCATATTATGTTAAAGCAACGCAATTTTAACTGCAATAATGGCCTCATTTTCCAAGTACAGAGCATAACATCAATGTGCTGGCCACACTGAGCCCAACTCGCTCAGTCTGGCTCAGGCTCAGCTTCGTTCTTCGGTTGTTCGCTTTGGTTCTTTTGCCCCTGCGATCGTTGTTTTTGTGGTCACGTTTTTCTGGTGTGCCTAGTGTTCGGCGGTCTCCATCAAAATGAGTGACGATCCATGCGACGACGAGAGAAAATTTGAAACTGCGCTTGCAATGAGTGTGGTTTTGTCGTCGTCCGTGAACCTTGCGCTATCAAGGCGAAAGGTGCGTGAAATAAGGCGGCGTCTCTTGGCGAATAACGCCTTGCATATAGCACTGGCCTCGTCTCGGCGCACAGTGCGGCGGCAAGTATGGGCATACCCCCGTAACGAATGGTGGTTTGAAGACACGCTGCCTAGTTTAGGTAGAAGACACTTCCGGCAATCTTTTCGCGTGTCGGAGACAAGTTTTCGCTACCTTGTCGATGTCTGCCGACCAGCAATGGAGCGACAAGTCACAAGCATGCGTGAGCCCATCCCCGTAGAGAAACGCGTCGCAGTCGCTTTGTACAAGCTCTGCTCGTGCGCAGAGGACAGAGCCGTCGCCGACTCATTTTGTTGACGCACACACACACACACACAAAAAAACAAGCACGAAACTGTATAAAAAAAGGAGCAGTGGAGTCTCGACGTGCGATAATCGTGGGCGAGCAGTGGCAACCTGAGTGTAGTGGCAACAGCACCACAGATGTGACGAACTGCTCTCCGTCGCTACTCGCTACAGACAACAAACAACATGGCCGACATGGCGGCATATTTACCGTGGCTACCGTGACGCTCGTATATCTGGAACGAGAGTATGGCGTGGTGAGTCTGCCACAAAACAAATGATCTTATATTTTAAAACAACACTAATCTTATGAAGTGAATTTATAAAATGAAAATTGAACGTTTCTTTTCTCAATTTATTTATGCTGTTAACTCGCTGGGAGAGAGAGTACTCCCTTGAAGCCTCAAAGGACGAACTCGAGCTGCCTTGTTTCGAAACTCCTTTGAGCTAGGTGTCCTTTGGCGCCTTCCGTGTGGCAGCGCGCGTTCGTCCTTAGAGTAATGGAGCATTAGTTCAAAGTACCTTTACAGCGTCCGTGTGACAGGGGAATAATTCCACTCAACAAACAAGGCAACAAGCACTTTCCCAACAATTACCACGCAAAATGCTAGACCACATCCATGTCTTTCTCCAGCTGGGTTTCAGTTAAAAGGGACACCAAATTTTTGTTTTGGTGTTTTCTTCTTTCAAATGATGCTAGACATTCATATACATGGTGTGGTATTCGTGTATGACTGCTAAATAATTTGTAATTGAATTTCTTCTTGACGCTGTTTCCATTTTGGTTTCATCAGTCGAACAATGACTGTGACGTTAGTTGGTGTTTAGGTAACATGAGGCATAAAAAATAAGCTATAAAATCGCTGACAGGTCATTTTTTGTCATTCCAGGTCTTGGAAGAGGCTGGAATAATTGTCGTAGTGAATTAAAACTATATATAAGCGATTTTATAACAGTTTTTCTAGTGGATCACATGACCGAAACATCAACTTGACATCACAGTTGTCGGTTGGTTGACGAAACCGAAACAGCATGAGAGAAGAAATTATATTATAAATTAACAGTTGTAGAAAAATACCACCTGGTAATCTATGTATTCTAACGTCTAGCGCATTGTTTAACAGACGAAAATGCACAATAAAATTACGTATCTATAGTCCTTTAATGCCCTAAGCAACTATGAGGGACGTCTTAGCAGAGGGCTCTGGATCAATTCGACCACCTGGGGTTCCAAGATAACTCTTGGTATAAAATTGTGCACACAGCTTCTTCTCGGTGTGTGCTGCACCCTGCAGTGTACTCTTTCTTGCTACATAGCAAAAACAGTCAATACTATTTCACAAAACACTGAGCAAGGCAGCACGCAATTTTTGTGCAGACAGATTTTGCCACTGGTAATAACATCCATTTCTTTTTCTTAATTTTAAGTGTAATGTGCATCTTCGAAACACCGTCATCATTCGGACGTTTACATGACAATTCTTGGCATTTAGATTTTGCTATTTTAATCAATTAAGGCACTTTGTGAAAAATTTTCCTCATCCCTGTAGAACGTCAACCCAGTGAATTCTGTTCAGGAAAACTAATAAATTATCTTTCTTGATTATTAATAAGGGGGATTGTTGAGCTAGTTGTCGTGTGTGTGTTACTTCTTTGTCTTTGTTTCTCTCTGCTGCTATTTTTGCACAATCTTTCTTGATGCCCATATTTATTTATTTTTGCTATACTGTCAAACCCCAAAGGGATTATTACAGGAGTGGGTTGGAAGAGGTGAATGGTCTATACAATTCTATACATGGCTCCTACATTGGAGCCACTACCAAAATATGGAAGTAGTTGCACAAAACAAATGCTAATAATACACAATCATCAACAACACAACGTCAAAACGCAACCATTAACAACAATGCATAAAAGAAAGAACTCCCTTCCCTTGTTCCTCTCTTTTTTCTAATTTATATTTCTCTAATATTCATTTATTTCTTGGAGTCAATGTAGTTAATGGCAAATAACATGCGCTAACAATGTAGCTATTTTATTTCTTGGTAGTGTAAAATGTGGCTAACAGTAACAAAATTTCCTCCACGTACCAACAACTTGTAATAACACCACAGTTTATTTCTTAGTGACGTCCTCTTGCAGTGTGCTTGTACAAGTGCCTTGATGACACATCCCTTCAACTCTCACTTAAGTCTTCTGCACATCAAATACGATGTTCATCATTATACTCAGGACATCAAAGCCAATCACTGCCTAAAGACAATCTCAATTGTCTTGCCATCTGAAGAAAATGTATTCTTTCACATCGTCCACATTTCGCCCATTGCCATGTTCTTCCCGCTCCTCCCGCCTCACCTTGTCTTAATCGTGCAAGCAAAGTCTGCCCAATTCTTGTACGTACAATATTGCCAGTATTGACAAAAACAAATGGAATGAGTTGCCACCTAACATTGCCGCTTTGATTGAATAAAAATATCACTGCCTTAGGCAACACTGCTGCTAGCTTTTCTACATGCCATGTAATCAGATAATCCAGTTTTACTGTGAACATGCAGCTTATTTCCCTTGCATTTTTTGTCATCTGCATTCTTACTTGCATTTTTATTTGTTTCTTGATATTTCTTCATGCTGTGAATTTGTTTCATTTTATCTGTGCTTCTAGTGTTGATTCTTTCAACCTGTCAAGCATTATTTACTTCATTTTGAAACCATTCCTATGAGAGCCTGTTTTTTTCCTTCATGCTACTGCAGTCCAGACATCCATTTGAAGTACTGTTTATTTGCCCATATTCCTTAAAAGGCCACTGAACAGGGGGATGGGCATTTTAGAGAAGCAATTATGTGAACTTATGCGCTAAAAGCGACACAAGAAGACAACACATACACGACACATGCGCAAACTAACAACTCTTTATTCCTTACGGAAGATGCGTTTATATACGCAACGTCAGTTTTTAGGAAAGGCAACCTTCCCGTCATCAAACACCAAACCATCACCACAACCCAGCATCTGCACTTATCATATCAATTTCGTTTTTTGTAAGTGCAATAGATGGAGTGTTTACACACGTTTTCCGCCTTTTCGATTAAAAATGCTTCAACTATTTCTCTTTCAATCCTTTCTTTCTGCTTACCTACAATTGTGGTCCTGTGGAATAGTGGTTCGCATTTCTTTTACACCTGCTGCAATGGTGCGCTAGATTCCCCAGGTGTTTAATTTTTTCGCAGTAATTAATGTGCTCTAGAAGCCTCGTGTTGACACATCTTCCCGAGTGCCCAATGCATTGTTTCCCGCATGAGATAGGTATGTTATATATAATGTCTCTCTGACATGGCATCAACCTTTCCCTATGGGCAATGTCACATTCCTTGCTCTCGTCATGCTTTCCTTTCGCATTCACCTTGTTCATGAGGCTAATCAGCTTTTTTGGTGCACTAAATACAACTTTCACTTGGTGTTTGTTGCCACTTTCTTCAATCCGTGCGACACCTTATGTAAATGCGGTATGACAAGCAATCCTTCTATATTCCCCTGCTCTTTCAACTTCTTCCCTCTCCTCATCAAAGATTTTAGCCCTTTTTCGGCCACTGACGCGATCATGCTGTCAGGGAAGCCACTATTGATCAGCCGACTGATTTGCATGCTGATGCTCTCAGTCATTTTGTGATCACAGGACTTCGTAAGGCTCTGCATCATGCACGAGTGGGCACCACTCCTTTTGACAAGCTTAGACTGCCTGGAATCATATCTCATGATTCTTTTTTCACTTTTTGTATGATACCACCAGCAAGATGAAATCTAAGGTTCGACGAAATCTCGTCTGGTCGGGTGAATACATTGGCGAAAATAACGAAGCGCCGACCAAAAGGTGTTGTCAAGATGGAAGGACGTTTCGACCTCCACACGGAAGTCTTGTTCAATGATGGAAAAATTTTCGCACACAAAGCTTAAGTACGTTGTGCTAATCGTCGCAGGCATCTAGCATACGAGGGCGGTAGATTGCCGATGTTACGGTTGAGCGTCTGATCTGTTGTCTGGATAAACAAAGACTCCAGATATTGGCGTGACATCCAGTTTTTCTCACGGCCGATAATTGCCGCTTCTTCCCAAGCGATATCATGCTTCGTGTTTTCAACGTGTTCAGCCAGTGCGTTGGAACAAGCCTTCTTTTTCTTGACATCATTCTTGTGCTCATTCAGCCGTCTTTCAAAGTTTCCGCTTTCACCTATGTAGGAGTGATCGCAGTCTGAGCAGGGGATTTTATAAATTACTCCGGGAAACTTTTCCTTTTTCAGCTTGTCCTTTACAGACACCAACTCGTGACGAAGCTTGCACGCAGGAACGTGAGCTATATGCACATCGTAGGTGCGAAAAACGCGGGCCAATGACTCGCTCACGCCTGGCACATAGGGTATTGCAGCTCGGGCACGGCAAGGTAGGCGAACGGGCTGAGCTGGTCTCGTTGTCTGCTGTATTACAGCGTTCACGAAGTGCTGTGGGTAACCACAATTGTTGAGCTCGCGTCGCACTTGGCGTATGTCAGAGGCTTTTTCTTCGGGTTTCGAGCATATTCTTTCCGCACGACGGACGAGGGTAGAAACGACGGAGCGCTTATGGCACGTAGGATGAACTGAATTAAACTGAAGGTATTGGCCTAAGTGCGTGTCCTTTCTGTACACCTTGAATGATAGGCGGTCATCACGTCGCTCCACCATGACGTCCAGAAAAGGAAGACGGCCAGAAATCTCCTCCTCGACGGTAAACTGGATGGAATCATCCATGCTGTTCAAATGGTTCGTGAAAGCAGCCAAGGCATTCTTTTTGATTATGCAAAAGCAGTCATCAATGTACCGCAGGAAGACCTTCGGGCGCGGCTCGAACGAAGCCAAAGCGCGGCTTTCCAGTCCTTCCATTGTGAGGTTTGCGGTTGTGACCAAGATAGATGCTCCCATGGCAGTGCCATGAACCTGCTTGTAGACAGTGCCCCGAAAGATGAAGTACGTGTTCTTCAAGCAAAACTGCAGAAGCTTCAACAGGTCCGATGGATCGATGGGTGTCCTAGCACTCAGTCCGTCGTCGTCCCGAAGCGCTAAACGGCACACCTCCACCGCCACATCCACGGGGACGCTGGTAAACAGTGATCTGACGTCAAATGACACCATTATCTCGTCGCTGTCGATCGTGATTTCGCATATTTTTTCAGTAAAATCAAAGGAGTTGCGTACGAAAGTTGGTCTCTTGCCAACGAGTGGTGAAAAACTTTGTGCAAGTAGCCTGAAAGCCGGTACAAGGGAGAGCGGGTAAAATCCACTATTGGTCGCATTGGAACGCCTGGCTTGTGGATCTTCGGGAGGCCATATAAAGCAGGGGCAGATCCATTGTGGCAGAGGAGCGTGAATTATAACGACCTGTGCTGTGGTGGAACAAACTGGAAGACGTCTGTCAAAAGCCTTTGCAACTCTCGCTCTACCTTGAGTGTAGGGTCCCGCTTGAGTCGCATGTACGTGCCATCATCCTCCAGAAGCTTCGTCATTTTCTCAACGTAGTCGCTGTGGTTTAGGATGACGGTGGCGTTGCCCTTGTCAGCAGGTAGGATTACAATATCCGTATTGCTCCGCAGGCTCCTGACTGCATCACGCTCCTGAGCAAGGAGTGGGGTGGGGCGCCGATGTGGCAGCTTGGCGAGTATGCTGATCGCACGGGTACGAGCTTCTTCTCGGCGAGTGTTTTCCACACGTCCCACACCCTGTTCCACGGCACAGATGATTTTTCTTGCGTCCGGAGCCGCTCTCGTATTGAAGTTCAAACCAAGCTCCAGAACGACGAGCTCTGTTCGAGTAGGCCAATACGAAGACAGATTGTGGACGGTGGGGGTACGTCTGTTGGCCGGACTCCCTTTACGGCCAGGTAGCAGTCTGATTAGCTTCTCTTTGTGTGTGCGCTCACGCTGACCAGACTGTAGACTAGCTACGAAGTTCGCGTGCAACTGGATGCTGACGAACTCGTTCGGACACTGGTGTTCAAGGCGGCGACGGGCAAAAAAGGCTTGGTTCTGAAGGTGCCTTATTGAGTCCTTGCACTCCAGGATTCTGGCTTGAAGCAACTGTCGTTCTGCTCTTGACACCACGCTATGACCGAAAGGCGTATCGACCGGTCGTAGCAAGCGGAGGGACCGCGGGGTTAGGTTCCTGGCTTTGCATATGAGGTTGAATTCTAGATGAGCCTTGAACGCAGAAAGCCGGACGGTTAGCGAAACGAACTGGCGCACTTGAGTGATGAAATTCTGGCCATACGACCGTCGTAGCGTGATGAAATCTAAGGTTCGACAAAATCTCGTCTGGTCGGGTGAATACATTGGCGAAAATAACGAAGCGCCGACCAAAAGGTGTTGTCAAGATGGAAGGACGTTTCGACTTCCACACGGAAGTCTTGTTCACTGATGGAAAAATTTTCGCACACAAAGCTTAAGTACGTTGTGCTAATCGTCGCAGGCATCTAGCGTACGAGGGCGGTAGATTGCCGATGTTACGGTTGAGCGTCTGATCTGTTGTCTGGATAAACAAAGACTCCAGATATTGGCGTGACATCCAGTTTTTCTCACGGCCGATAATTGCCGCTTCTTCCCAAACGATATCATGCTTCGTGTTTTCAACGTGTTCAGCCAGTGCGTTGGAACAAGCCTTCTTTTTCTTGACATCATTCTTGTGCTCATTCAGCCGTCTTTCAAAGTTTCCGCTTTCACCTATGTAGGAGTGATCGCAGTCTGAGCAGGGGATTTTATAAATTACTCCGGGAAACTTTTCCTTTTTTAGCTTGTCCTTTACAGCCACCAACTCGTGACGAAGCTTGCACGCAGGCACGTGAGCTATATGCACATCGTAGGTGCGAAAAACGCGGGCCAATGACTCGCTCACGCCTGGCACATAGGGTATTGCAGCTCAGGCACGGCAAGGTAGGCGAACGGGCTGAGCTGGTCTCGTTGTCTGCTGTATTACAGCGTTCACGAAGTGCTGTGGGTAGCCACAATTGTTGATCTCGCGTCGCACTTGGCGTATGTCAGAGGCTTTTTCGGGTTTCGAGCATATTCTTTCCGCACGACGGACGAGGGTAGAAACGACGGAGCGCTTATGGCACGTAGGATGGACTGAATTAAAGTGAAGGTATTGGCCTGTGTGCGTGTCCTTTCTGTACACCTTGAATGATAGGCGGTCATCACGTCGCTCCACCATGACGTCCAGAAAAGGAAGACCCCCACCGTCCACAATCTGTCTTCGTATAGGCCTACTCGAACAGAGCTCACCGTTCTGGAGCTTGGTTTGAACTTCAATACGAGAGCGGCTCCAGACGCAAGAAAAATCATCTGTGCCATGGAACAGGCTGTGGGACGTGTGGAAAACACTCGCCGAGAAGAAGCTCGTACCCGTGCGATCAGCATACTCGACAAGCTGCCACATCGGCACCCCACCCCACTCCTTGCTCAGGAGCGTGATGCAGTCAGGAGCCTGCGGAGCAATACGGAAATCGTAATCCTACCTGCTGACAAGGGCAACGCCACCGTCATCCTAAACCACAGCGACTACGTTGAGAAAATGACGAAGCTTCTGGAGGATGATGGCACGTACATGCGACTCAAGCGGGACCCTACACTCAAGGTAGAGCGAGAGTTGCAAAGGCTTTTGACAGGCGTCTTCCAGTTTGTTCCACCACAGCACAGGTCGTTATACTTCACGCTCCTCTGCCACAATGGATCTGCCCCTGCTTTATATGGCCTCCCGAAGATCCACAAGCCAGGCGTTCCAATGCGACCAATAGTGGATTTTACCCGCTCTCCCTTGTACCGGCTTTCAGGCTACTTGCACAAAGTTTTTTCGCCACTCGTTGGCAAGAGACCGACTTTCGTACGCAACTCCTTTGATTTTACTGAAAAAATACGCGAAATCACGATCGACAGCGACGAGATAATGGTGTCATTTGACGTCGGATCACTGTTTACCAGCGTCCCCGTGGATCTGGCGGTGGAGGTGTGCCGTTCAGCGCTTCGGGACGACGACGGACTGAGTGCTAGGACACCCATCGATCCATCGGACCTGTTGAAGCTTCTGCAGTTTTGCTTGAAGAACACGTACTTCATCTTTCGGGGCACTGTCTACAAGCAGGTTCATGGCACTGCCATGGGAGCATCTATCTTGGTCACAACCGCAAACCTCACAACGGAAGCACTGGAAAGCCGCGCTTTGGCTTCGTTCGAGCCGCGCCCGAAGGTCTTCCTGCGGTACATTGATGACTGCTTTTGCATAATCAAAAAGAATGCCTTGGCTGCTTTCACGAACCATTTGAACAGCATGGAAGATTCCATCCAGTTTACCGTCGAGGAGGAGATTTCTGGCCGTCTTCCTTTTCTGAACGTCATGGTGGAGCGATGTGATGACCGCCTATCATTCAAGGTGTACAGAAAGGACACGCACACAGGCCAATACCTTCACTTTAATTCAGTCCATCCTACGTGCCATAAGCGCTCCGTCGTTTCTACCCTCGTCCGTCGTGCGGAAAGAATATGCTCGAAACCCGAAGAAAAAGCCTCTGACATACGCCAAGTGCGACGCGAGCTCAAAAATTGTGGCTACCCACAGCACTTCGTGAACGCTGTAATACAGCAGACAACGAGACCAGCTCAGCCTGTTCGCCTACCTTGCCGTGCCCGAGCTGCAATACCCTATGTGCCAGGCGTGAGCGAGTCATTGGCCCGCGTTTTTCGCACCTACGATGTGCATATAGCTCACGTGCCTGCGTGCAAGCTTCGTCACGAGTTGGTGTCTGTAAAGGACAAGCTAAAAAAGGAAAAGTTTCCCGGAGTAATTTATAAAATCCCCTGCTCAGACTGCGATCACTCCTACATAGGTGAAAGCGCAAACTTTGAAAGACGGCTGAATGAGCACAAGAATGATGTCAAGAAAAAGAAGGCTTGTTCCAACGCACTGGCTGAACACGTTGAAAACACGAAGCATGATATCGTTTGGGAAGAAGCGGCAATTATCGGCCGTGAGAAAAACTGGATGTCACGCCAATATCTGGAGTCTTTGTTTATCCAGACAACAGATCAGACGCTCAACCGTAACATCGGCAATCTACCGCCCTCGTACGCTAGATGCCTGCGGCGATTAGCACAACGTACTTAAGCTTTGTGTGCGAAAATTTTTCCATCAGTGAACAAGACTTCCGTGTGGAAGTCGAAACGTCCTTCCATCTTGACAACACCTTTTGGTCGGCGCTTCGTTATTTTCGCCAATACCACCAGCAAGTATTGACAGGGGATTCCTGTATTTGCAGATCGAGGAATGTTATCATCGCTTTCCCAGGTAGTTCATAAATGAAATCAAGGCCATCGAATATGCATTTAAAAAGCGTGACCATCGCATCCGCGTCAACCGCGCCTGCTTTTTCTGCACTAAAACAGAGCAAGAAATCGTCTACATATTGAAAGCATGCCAACACATTCCTGCCTTCAAGCTCTGGTTTGAGGGTGCGATCACACTTTGCCATGCACATGTTCGAAAGTGCAGGAGCCAGACACGAGCCAATGCATATGCCGCCTCACTGTACGTGCACTTTTCCTTCATATGCACATACAGGGATCTTAAGTATACCCAAAGCAGTTCAAGGAACCCACTGCCACTCGTCCTACATTCATTCTGTAACTTCGTAGCTCCGTACCTGTCAATACTTTTCTCTATTGCAGAAATCACACGGTCTTGAGGAATTAAATAAAGCATGTCTTTAACGTCCACTGACAAGCACGTCACCGGTTTCTTTCATCAAGACGCTGATGACCTGCTCTGATCCTTACACCACGTATGGGTCATCACAAGTCAGCCTAGACAGTTGAACCTGCAGGTATCTAGCAACATGACTTTGCCACGTGTTCTTGTCCTCAACAATCATCCTAAAGGGGTTGTTTTCTTTGTGCGTCTTGACCGAAAAGAATGGCCGTAGTGTGAGCCTCTTGCTTCCTTTGACTGTGTCCGAGAGCTTTTCCAAACCTAGCTGGGCACAGTATTTGACCGCTTCTAGTCTCATTTTCTTCAGATCTTTTTCATCTACACACAATTCATCGAAATTCTTTCGAATGGCATCAATAGCTTTTCTCTCATGTTCTTCCCTTTTCATAACCACGAATCGACCGGTTTTGTTTTGTCCGAAATTTGAAGCGTGAGTGCGTGGTCGATGAAAAAATCAATTCTTCTTGATTGCAAAGCACTTCCTTTTT
Organism: Amblyomma americanum; assembly: GCF_052857255.1. NCBI lineage: Eukaryota > Metazoa > Arthropoda > Arachnida > Ixodida > Ixodidae > Amblyomma > Amblyomma americanum. Next base: position 216,551,667 of record NC_135498.1, on the reverse strand, counting down.
GGTTGTGCTAGTTTTTGGACGCAATTTACATGTTCAGCGACGCAGGCAGCTTTCTCCAGCCCAGGGGCCCTACTAGCAATGGTGTGTACCATTCCTAACAGCTGCACTGTAGTGGCTTTAACCGGAACGGCAAACTTGGGACCTCTGTCTAAAGTGGACTGCACATTGCTTGGCAGATGGCCCCAGATAAGTTGATGTGACCTTTGTTCTTACTTGGTCTACGCTGCTATCTTGGTAATGAAGCAAAAGTCATCTTCCACTTCTCTTCCACAAGGGACTCCGCCAGGTCAAGGAAGTATCACACCATCACCCTCGTTCCTTCTTTGTCTTGTACGTTGCATATATAAACGCATCTTCCATAAGGAATAAACAGTTCTTAGTTTGCGCTTGTGTCATGCGTGTGTTGTCTTCTTGTGTCGCTTTTAACGCATACATTCGCATAATTATCAACCATCCGGCCCCGGTATTAGCTTTGTTAGACAAACAAGCCTAGTGCATAGAAAAGGCATCGAAGATAACCTCCGTAAAACACTAGAGCCATGCATGCCCCGCTTGGTCTTCAATGACTGCAGTATGTTTTAAATAAAAAATAAATAAATAAAGCAGAAAAAAATTCAAATCAAAGCCCATTCACTTTTCCTTCCAAGAAACCAACCTCCTCGTTCACTACACTAGCATCCAAGCCTTGTGGATGACGTCATCCGCCAAACCTTCACAAAGTATATTCCACAGGTCTGACACTCTGGTTCACGGGTGAAAGGCAGGCATAGCCAATGCGTCTGTTTGTAGTGAGCGCACTTTCCATCGCGCCTTTCGTTTTCACACACGCATATAAGGAAACGAAAACAAGGTTTTTAGTTTCTTATCCCAGTTCAAGTATGCTTCAGCGCATTTGTGTGCTGTGCTATGTCGTACAGCCTTTCTCCTGTTCACACACTCGACCGCTCTGCACACACAGTGCTTCTCGCTCGTCCTTCTAGCCTACACCCCCGCTGTCCTGGTTTTTCTCAGTTCCGTTGAAAGCCACGAATTTAGGAACAGAGAAAGGCAGGAACACACTAACACAGAGAGAGAAGCGCACACGTGCACAAGCTTGCTTTCCCAAAGAATGCCGGACAGTTCCAGGGTCCATGCTTTGCCGTGTGTGTCTTACAGCTCCGGTCGCAAAACTGTGGGAGCAAAAAAAAAAACTGGGGCAGGAAGAAATAAGAAAAAAAAGCACAACGAAACACCAAGAGGAGCCAATCAATCCCTCCCTCCCAAGAAATATCCGGGGTAGCAAAAAGCAAGGAAAGAATACTTTCAAGGTGGGGCATCGGAGGAGGAGGGCAAATTTCACTTGCAGAAGCTAGTAGACGAGGAGGAGAGAAAAATATGAGAGGGAACAGAAGGAGAGGAGCATGGCAAAGTAGCTTCATGGCTGTAACTCGACTATTAATGAGTCTTTTCAAGAAATTTTTGCGGCCGCACTTTCTTAACAACGGTGCCTCGCAACCGAAGAGGTAGAAGAAAATATACTCTTGACAATATCTCCCACACATTTTGGCCCTGCTATGTCACTCAGGAGGTGAATTGCAAAGCATGATCAATGTTTTAGACAGGCAGAGCAGAACGGTTGGTCTCAAAATTAGCATGCAGAAAACCAAAGTAATGCTCAACAGTCTAGCAAGAGAAATGCAGTTCACAATTGGTAGCGATGCGCTGGAAGTGGTAAAGGAATGTCTACTTAAGGCAGGTAGTGAACGCTGATCTGGATCATGAGAGGAAGATAAGAAGAAGAATAAGAATGGGGTGGGGCACATATGGCAGGTTCTCAGACCGTGAATGGCAGTTTACCAATATCCCTCATGATAAATTGTATGCAAGGCAGCAATGTGGGCTAGTTGGTTGTACATTTGGTGTGAATAACGCGCTACACACTAAGAAAAACGACAGCTGGAACGGGAGACACAGGATAAGCGCGTACTAACAACTCAGATTTATTCTGGCACGAGGGTACACAAATACATTTCATGCACATGCTGAAACAATCAATTCATTGCCAACGGCTGTGTCACACGCTCCTTCGTTACTTGATTAGATGTAACTCCTCACTTGATAACAACACCAAGGGTGTGCTTACGCACTCATCTTCACCGGCCTCCCATATCCCATATCTTTTATTTCTCTTTCTTTCTTGTCTTTTGCCCGAGATAAAATTGTAGTCCGTTCAAAGTAAGGTGAACATTTTTGATTTGCACAATGGGGGGCAAGGTTTTCAGGATTCGTTACTTTTCCTAAGTTATTACTGTGCTCTTTCAACTTGGTGTTTAGACATCTGGTGTCTAGACATTGCTCCAGTGATTTTGGATATCTACATGGCAAGGGAAAACCGGGCCTTGAAATCAAGATTGGCATAGCTTGAATTACTAAAGGCATTTCGTTTTGTTGATGATTTCCAGCTTTGTTTCTCTTTTGCGATTGTGAACTGATTGTCAGTAAGCAGCATATTAGATGTTTTCGGAGAAGTTATCGCCAGGCTGCCACAGAACTCTGTGATTAGATACTGGACACAGACATAAAAGAAGGTAAGATAAAAGAAAGCTTCTTAAGTTATCATTCGGCGCGCAAGTTGGTGAAAAGGAGTTTAGCAAGTAACAGTTTGGTGCAGTGTCTTAAGAAATCGTGTTCTCATCAGGTAGAGGGTAGCATCAAGAGGCAAGTTGATAGGCTAAGGATGAGTGGGTACCCTGATGCGCTAATAACGTCTGTGGCTGAAAAGAATCTACAAAAGCTACTGGATAGCAAAGACCGCAAAAAAAGCCTGCACAGCAGGGCGCTGGTGTGGCTGTCATTCCTTATGTACATAATGTTTCGCACGACTTAAAGAAAGTAGCAAACAGATATGATGTTCCCCTGGTGTTTACCGCACCCAGGAAATTAGTGAGCCTTTATCATGAAATGAATGATTCGAGGAAAGAAGTAGCTAACACATGTGGTATCGCACACCAAGGAAGGTTCGTAGAATGTGCCACCGGTATAGTCTACAAAATTCCCTTGTCATGCAGAATGAGCTACATATGTCAATCAGGCAGATGCCTAAACACCAGGTTGAAAGAGCACTTTCATAACTTAGGAAAAATAACGAATCCTGAAAAACCTTGCCCCCCATTGCGCACATCACAAATGTTCACCTTACTTTGAACGGACTACAATTTTAGCTCGGGCAAAGGACAAGAAAGAAAGAGAAATAAAAGAAGCCTTTCAGATAAGGGAGGCCGGTGAAGACGAGTGTGTAAGCACACCCTGGATGTTGTTATCAATTGAGGAGTTATATCTAATCAAGAAACGAATTGATTGTTTCAGCATGTGCATGAAATCTATTTATGTACCCTCGCACCAGAGTAAATATCAGTTGTTAGTGCACGCTTGTCCTGTGTCCCCCGTTCCAGTTGTTGTTTTTGTTAGTGTGCAGCGCGTTATTCACACCAAACAAAAAATTCTACAACAGCCTTATCTTTCAAGACTGAAAACGGCGCGAAAAAACGGGACAAGATAGAGAGAAGCAACACACACAGCACCGAACTTACAACTGAGTGTATTTTGATGCAAAAGTGTATTTCATTCATCTTTTGAATGAACTGCATAGACAAGCCGACTCCAAACAGCCTGAGCGAAGTTCGGTCAAGACAGCGGCCATCCTATATGTCCATGACGTCAGCCATCGGCTGAAAAAGATTGCGGGACGAGGCGGTGTGCATGTAGTGTTTTCGGCACCCAACAAATTGCGCGGGTTGTGCAGGAAAGTAAACGGCGCAGAGAAAAAGCGAGAGTCCTGCAGCACTAAGCACGTGAGGCAACATGTTGACTGCCAAAGCAAGGTGATCTACGAAATCCCTCTGTCATGCGGTGCCACTTATGTTGGCCAGACTGGCCGTTGCTTAAATGACAGATTAAGAGAGCACGCTAATGATGTCAGAGTAAGCAGAGGGATCACACCCGCCAAGCATGTGACAACATGCAAATGCACTCCCCAGTTCAACAAAAGCAAAGTGCTGCGCACGTACACAAGCCAACAAAAACGAGAACTATACGAAGCTTCCGTCATCCAAATGAGAGGTGACAAGTGCTTGAGCGTGCCGTCTCTTCGCTTATCGAGAAAAGAGATAGCTTTTTTAGATATTGACCTGCAATAGTATCAATCTTATATCATGGTGTTCCTTTAGTTTTTTATGTGTACTTACTGCATTTATTGCGCTCTCGCATGAAATACACTCAGTTGTAAGTTCAGTGCTGTGTGTGTTGCTTCTCTCTATCTTGTCCCATTTTTTCGCGCAGTTTTCAGTCTTGAATCATAAACCAACTGGCCCAACAATCCTCCCTTTTGCAGCTTTATCTTACTGGGACAGAAACATGGAGGCTAACGAAAAGGACTCAGCTTAAGTTAAGAACAGCGCAGCTAGCTATAGAAAACAAAATGTTAATTGTAACGTTCAGAGACCGGAAGCAGGACAGTACTGAAATCCTAGTTGAAATCAAGAGGAAGAAATGGGCTTGGGCAGGGCATGTAATGCGAAGGAAACATAACCGCTGGTCCTTAAGGGTAACTGAGTGGATTCCAAGAGAAGGCAGGCATAGCAGGGGGTGGTAGAATGCTTGGTAGGCAATGAAATTAAGAAGTTTGCAGGCATAAGGTGGGCACAGCTGGCAAAGGACAGGGTTAATTGGAGAGACACGGGAGAGGCATTTGCCCTGCAGTGGGTGTAATCAGACTGATGATGATGATTACCTGCGGTTTGTGCTTGTTTCCACAGGGACACACTACAAATGTCACTATGTGCAGCTCATATACTGCCTTTAGCAAAAGTTCGGACCTTGTCGCGACCAAGGCAGGAGCGCTGCTATCGGCGTTCGACAGGCAAACTATCACGAACGTGAGTAAAGCTGTCAAGCGTGATCCGTATCGTTCCGATGCAATCTAGTATGCCTTGCATGGCAGCCGGAAAGTGTGCAGCCTGCATGGTAGCGACCAAACACTACACTGATTTTCCAGTACACGCGGCTGGAAGTGCTGCATTCTCTACTCGGGAAAAGATACTACTCTATTAGCGACAGCACATAATAATGACGTTGGACATGCAGTGTGCTGTAGTGTAGTGCAGTGGGCGTAATCAGGCTGATGATGTTGGTAATGCTTTCCTACTCCTCCACCGCCTGCGTAATGACCCACTTAAGGGTTTTTCGAACAAACAATGCCAACTGGATGTTGCAGTAGATCTGCTGCGGCTTCCTAAAGCACTTCATTCCTCTTACTGTTCTGCAAAATGTTAATACGACCAAAATTTGAGCCCACTGCATCTATCCGTGCTTCTCATCAAGGATGCTACAACCAACTCAATCCATTTCATTCTTACAGTGGTAACAAAAACTGCCACCATACCTTTCATCATCCTTCGCTTCACGTCACAACCCACATTTGACTTGACCAACCGATCCTATAGAACCACGTATAACAGCAGAGTGGGATCGCCTTCCCACACCGAGAGGTTAACAACGTGCAGAAAATGGAACTAGTGAAAACGGATTCAGGACCAGAAATAGGAGGCACCGCTGGACTTACACCAATTTATCCCGATGAAGAAAATAACATTTATATGTCTTTCCTGCATAGTGTTCACATACCAACTTCCCTGAGCATAGTTTCTAGATCTCAAAATTTCTTTCAGAGCCAACCACATCTGTTGGAATGTCACAAAAAAACCCTTCTCCCTTTTAACAGCGCTCATTCTAAAATCATAAAATGCAGGGTTGCCATGAACTGCACCAACACCGCCCTGGAAAAGACTTGCCCGCATCAAATGACTGATAGTGTCAATCAGCAAGTCAAGCGGCTACGCATGTCTGGTTTCCAGAACCGACAATGCACTCCCTCACCAGAACAGGATTTGGCCACCCTGGTGAAGTATTTGGCCACAAGCTTCTATGAACAAACCAATTAAATGGGCATGGACAGGGCATGTAATGCGAAGACAAGATCCTTAAGGGTAACGGAGGGGATTCCAAGAGAAGGCGAACGCAGCAGGGGGCGGCAGAAAGTTGGGTGGGCGGATGAGATTAAGAAGTTGGCGGGGACACGGTGGGCGCAGCTGGCATAGGAAAGGATTAAGTGCAGAGACATCATAAAGGCATTTGCCCTGCAGTGGGCGTAGTCATGCTGAAGATGATGATGATGATGGATTTTTATTTATTTTCTATACCCACAGTTGCGCAAGCATTATAGAGAGAATTGGGTTTATATAAATCGTAACAAACAAAACAGCGGGAATATTAGCGAACAAACGCATCCGATACAAAATTTACGAGCAGTGAACTAGCACACAATACAAACATTAGCAAAGCTGATCATAGCATAATGGAAGTAGTAAAAATTTTCGACCATTAAACTAGGACACCATGCAAATATGAGCAAAATGTATCACGGCAAAAAATAATAATAAAATTGGCTACTTGTGAAGAAACCTAAATGAGATCACAAAACAAAAAAGCAGACATTGACTGGAGAAAAAATAAAAACTAAATCGCTTACACACTGTCTACGGGAAGGTGATTCTAGTCATTAAGGCCGGGGACCAACACCTGAATGATGATGTCTTGGGGAAGCGATACACCGTCAGGGATGAACACTTTGTTGTCTTTGCTGGAGCACTTTGGAGGCCAACAGGAGCGAAGACTCTTCAGCTGAACTTGCCAGTGGGCTTCAGTTGTTTGGTCAGCCAGTAACAGAAGCTCACGAAGTTGGCGATTAGCGGCACTAGGTTCCACTGCATACTGCAATTGCGCTCTCAGAAGGTGTGCCCCCTTTCCTATTTTTCTATTCTTTTTCAATCTTTTGTCTCTGGTTTTTATTTTGTTTTCCCCCCTTTTTAGGAATTATCAGTTGATTTCTGCGGCTTGCTCAGCTTTAGCGCATGCACTCGTCGATCGGCTCAGGTCTCGTTCGCCATGGTCTTGTGTGACTTTCAGTCGGAAGTTAGCGGTCGTGGTGTGTGTCCTGTCTTCGTCCGTCGTCTTGTTTTCACTCTCCTTTTGTCATGGATTTCGACATGTGATGAGGCTCGAAATGCTTCTCAAATAAATATTGTGAAGGTTGCAGCAAACGGTCCTCCACACCTTCAAACATACAGACTGTATGTTTGCTCGCAGTAGCATGCTTCTCTCAGCTAAACCGGTGAATTGTTCGAGCTCAAATTTCGCACTGCAATGGCATTTGGTTGGCAGAATTGTTTTATGCTACTATGCTGCCCCCTGACCCCACCGCTCAGTCTCCGAGGGAGGGAGATTTAGCCCTCCAGCCCCCCCCCCTTTGGAGTCAGCACCTATGACTAGTTATTTATTAGTAGTCCTTGGCAGTTCCACTGTAGAAAGAACACCATGTTGGCTGATTTCTGAGAGTGTAGTTTAAAACTTAAGATGCCTGTTTTGGGGTCGCCGATACTGAGGTCTTCTCTTTTTTTTTTTTTTCGCTCAAGAGAGCTGTGCCGCCGTTGCAGCGGGGGCAAGTTCTGTATTGTGTCCATTGCCTCACTCCATGCTCTGGAAGCCCGCGGAGAACTTGCGGGTGTACAGTTTGTGGGCCTCTCCCGACTGGGGGGGAAGCCTTGCAGGCAGCCAACTGAATTACGGTGAGCCTTTTTCAGAGGTGGCAGGTCTGCCGGCGGTAGGAGTGGCCCTGCCTGAAGCTTTGCCAGGGCAGTGGCCGAAGACCGGTGTGGTGTGCTGCCCCTGCGCACATCGGCAAAATTTGTTTTTGCTGTGAACTGGAAAGCCGAGGGGAGTCATTTTCGTGCTTCTTGATATGTTATGTTTTCCTTTGTCTTTATCGTTATTTCTTTCTCTATTTTCCAGGTTGTCAAACACGACCCCGAGTATGCAAAGTGGACCCCTTTGCAATTTGCGCACAGTGGTACAGACCACGGATTCATGGTCATTTGATGAACATTTGGCATGTGTTTGAAGGCCGCGACAGCTATGAGAGCCATGGCCAAATATTTGACACTTGAAGCACCATCTGGGATTTGGAATGTATGGTCTTACAGTTAGCCTAAGATACCCTACTTCTATGGATTCGGGGAATTGGCTGGAGGCATAGGCCAGGACTATGTTTTGTTGATATTTCCTTGCAGTCTTTTCTGATTTTGATGCGATGGACATTGGCGACATTCTGGTCTTTCAGACATTCCAACATCTCTTCTTCAGAAAGGTTCAGGAAATCGTGTTCAGATATTACTCCTTTCACCGTGTTTAGTGATCGATGTACACTTATGGATACAGGAATGTCTCCGAAGGACACTATGGTTGGAAATTCAAGTAAAACTTGTCGCTGAAAGAAGCCTTTTTGATTAAGCAAAAGAGCCTGAATTGTGTCAGTGATCCTTCGATCTTTCTGTATAAGGCTGAAGAAGGCTTTTTAGAAAGATTTACATGAGTAAGCAACAAATGTACGCGCGCTACTTTTTTCTGCTGTGGTCTGTTGTCCTCATTTCAAGGGTTGAATGATGTGTCATGTATTTTTTCTGGTTTTAACTTTTAAGTGCATTTTTTATTTTTTTTTCCTTTTGAATTCCATTCTAACATGTTATTTTGGCCCTTTGCACCACATCCCATCTTTCAGTTTTTATGAAAAAAAAAATCATCGGTCGCTCTCATCGCTTTTAACTCACCTCATGTTAAAAGGTTTTCCTTACATCGTTTTATGAACTTTTACAGACTTCTGATGCTTACTACAGCTAATAAGCGGTGTGATGGTGACCCCACATAATCTCTGTGCCTTTCAATAAAAGATTCAGTTGTCAGTAGTGTGTCGTTCAGTCTTCCTTTCACATGAATGGTTTATGTCGCGCATACGTTTCCCGAAAAATATGGTTGGTAGTTTGGAGTATTCTACTTTGTCTCGAATTTGGAGGAGTAGGTCGCCACTGGCTAGGTTCGTCACCTTGTAGCCAAGGCACAGGGCATTAGTCAGAGATTTTGAAACAATGAACAGTGACATTTTCTCAGATGGTTGGTCTGCATCTTTCCTCGTACGTAGGGAAAAGTTTTCTTTTTTGCAGGAATTCTGCCGTTACATCGGTCCGCACCCTTTTCTGAGGGCGATCATTTTGAGAAGGGGTCGGAGCCATGAAATAGGTGTTGTTGAGCCATGATGCCAGCCACACACTACGGAGCCCAACAAGGGGACGGGACAGAAACTTCAAAGTAGGCCCTGCCCACTCCAGCTGTACACACCAACTTCATTAAAGCTTCTTATTGGGCTAGCTGGTGCACTTTGAGTCTAAGAAAAATAGCAGTGCTGATGCATAAAAAACAAGACATAAGCACTGACTGTCAAGCGGATTTTATTGAACGAAGGCACACACCTCAAACAAGGCGAGGAACAGAGCTGAAAAGGAGGAGAGCGAACAATTGGGAAAGATAACAGCAAAGGCAAGCAAGCAATAACACCTTTGGTTGCAGGCGCGAAAAACAGACAAAACACAAGGCAGAAAGACGGGACGCCTGTAACCGAAGATGTACAGTTACCAGCTTGCCCAGCAAGACGTTCTTTTAAGCAATAACACATACAAAAACTGAAATGTTCGCTGCTCCTAAAAAGTCGACCTCTGCTGTGAAGAGTGATAATGACGAAGTGCTGATGCAGCTGCTGCCATGTTTCTTAACACAGTATGCTTCCAGGCCGACACGCACAGTCTTGTGGGCACTCTTGCCTTGAATCCTGGTCTCACCCAACCGAGCCATGCATCCTTCTGCACCCACTTATTTGCGCAACCAAATGTGCGTACTTGTCCTTTAACTGACTTAAATTTGGGCATCTTCCTTCAATCATTTCTTGATGCAGCGGCCGGTTTCACCTTCGTAAAGTGTTCTACACACCATGTGAATGGCATACACCACGCCTGTTGAACACTTCACAAACGGAATGTCGCAAATGCGTGGGCAAAACTTTTGGGTGCTGAAAAAACAAAAGACACACCATGCCTCTTGGCCGCTTTCTTGATGTTATGTGATGTCTTGTGCAAGTATGGCACAGTTTATCGGCCTTCTGATGATCACCATCCATTTTTTGTGTTCCATTCTTCAGTTTCTGAAGCAGGTTCTCAGCGACTGTAATTAAGACAGAAGGGCGAAAACCCGCCGCAAAAATTCGGCTAATCTGATCCTGAAAGCTTCTTTGCGTCTGATGAGGGCACGATTTTTTGAGACAGGATTCCATACAGTGCAATGCAATAACTCTTGTGGAAATCTTCGAGTGCGGGTGTAGGTGTGGTGTAGGAACAGCGCTAAGAACAGGACAGAAGTCAAACATGGAAGCACAGGGACGGGCGCTGTCCACACCAACTTCATTAAAGCTTCTTATTGGGCTAGCTGGTGCACTTTGAGTCTAAGAAAAATAGCAGTGCAGCACCTGTCCTTGTGCTTCCATGTTTGATTTCTGTCCTGTTCTTAGCGCTGTTCCTACACCATGCAATACCAACTAGCCCGTCAACTCGCTCTCCTAAACTTCGAGTGCGCCCAATCGTAAGGCAGCAGATCCTTTTTTGCACGAGAGTAATAGCCCCAGCAAACGTGCCTTTCAGAGAAGGTCAGTTTTAACTCTAAAAACTGTAAAACAGCTCCGCCAGGTATTTCATGGATAAAATTTAGCCCGAGTCCACATTTGTTAAAGGTGTCTAAAATGTTACCTTCTCTAGAGGGGTAGGTAAAGGTACAAGACACAAGCACTGACTTTCAAGTGAATTTTATTGAATGAAGGCACACACCTCAAATAGGGCGAGGAACAGAGTTGAAAAGGAGGAGAGAGAACAGAAAGCGAAGGTCTTCTGCTTTTTTAAAAGCACTAAAAATCGTCAGCATATCTAAAAACCTTTAAAAGTGCCCCCCATTAAGATACCTATCTAACTGTTGATCTACTTTTGCTAAAAAAATATCACACAGAATTGCAGCCACACAGGACTCAATACAAATACTATCATTGTGCTGCAAAAAAAGCAGGTTGTCAAATATGATAAAAGTAGACCTCAAGTAAAACTGCAATAAAGAGATGAATTGATCTACTGACAAGCCTGATACATTCTGAAATGACACATCACCACCTGCGTCAATGCATTCTTGTATAGCCAACAAAAGCTGATCTTGAGAGACCGAATAAAACAGGTCTTGTACGCCTTTCACAAAGAAAATAGCGCGAAATATGGTGACAAAAGAGAAACATACACGACAGGACCAGCGCCAACTTGCAACTGAATTTTATTACGTGTCAAACCTGCCTTTTTGCAAGCCAACACAATTTAACATCCCTGTAATCACACATTCACAAAGTCACGAAGCCAACACTTGCAGTACAACAGATCACTGAAAGATACCTAATACATGAATCAGGATAAGTGATAAGTAACCAGGTAACATATTTTATTATGGCCATCCCGAAGAAAAAAACAGAAATAACAGACAGCGCTGGATCAGCATGAAAATCAAACGATCATGACCAAGCAAACCATTAACAACTGAAAACGATGAGTGCCACCAGATGACCAACAAGGAACGTTTAAAAAAAAAGGTGAAGAATGAAGACTTAAGACCAAAGCCGCATCAAACGTACAAAAGGTGAAAGGCATGAAGAGTGCAAAAACCTTTAACTACCGGAACCGATCAACCAGCAACCATATGAATGATATCCGATGACCAACAAGAAAGATGGAAAAAAAGTGAGAAGGGTGAAAAACAGGCTCTGACCAAAGTCTGTGTCAAAGGCACAAAATGTGAACAGGAATCCGCGTAAGCAATGGCACATTCACGATCGGCACATCGTCAGAAAGAATAGCACCCAATGCCGAAGGGAATGCACGACAAAACGAAGAACTTACAAAAAATCTTCTAGCAAAGTGATCCCCTCGTTGCTAAGCGTAATGGATGGCTTGCTGACGCATCTGCTTTCTTCTTTCCTGATATAATAGGCTTCCACCACCTCTCTCCCGAATCAGTCCTTCGCACTCCTCAAGAAGATAGTTTTCTCCAACTCAGGACGGCAATTCCTGCAAGCTTTGCAGTGATCCACTAGGAAGCTTCCTTCATTATTTTGGAAAAATTTAGGCAGTGCACGCTGGCACGCTCATTGAAACAATGACCTGTTTGGCCAATGTAGATGAGCCCGCTGCTTAAGGGAATCTGGTAAACAACCAGAGTCCTGCGCTGTGTGAACTTGTTTTGATGTTCCACAGTACAAGCCGGTTTTTTTTCTCTGTTCTTCATGGCGCAAAGCCTTGAAAGTTTGCAGGGGACTGAGAATGCGACCTGAACGTTATGTCTGCCTGCTATTTTCTTAAGGCTGTGCAATACATTGCGGATATACGGCATTACTGCCACACGGTTGCGCAAAACCGGATCTCTGCTTTGGGGACCTTGCTTCAACTTCTGCAGAATGGCTTGACACACGGAAGAAGCCATATAGGAGGGGTATCCTGCTTCTTTTAACCGGTGAACTTGAGCAACAAAACTTGACGAGACCATATGGTCTCCTGCCCAGCATTAGGTGCTATTCTTTTTGATGATGTGCCATTGTTTGCGCGGATTCCTGTTCGCATTTTCTGTTTCTGACGCAGACTTTGGCCTGAGCCTATTATTCACTTTTTTTTTTCACTTTTTCCATGTTTCTTGTTGGTCATCGGATATCATTCATGTGTTTGCTGGTTGATAGGTTCTGGTTGTTAAAGGTTTTTGCACTCATCACGCCTTCCGCCTTTTGTACCTCTGACGCGGCTTTGGTCTTAAATCTTCATTCACCTTTTTTTTAAAACATTCCTTGTTGGTCATCTGGTAGCACTGCTCGCTTTCAGTTGTTAAGGGTTTGCTTGGTCATGATCGTTTGTTTTCATGCTGATGTAGAGCTGTTTGTTATATTTTTCTTGACTGAGTTTTTTCTTATCGCGAGGCTACTTATTCGCTTCATGTTTAGATATCTTTCGGTGACCTGTTGTACTGCATGTTTTGGCTTCGTGACTTTGCGAATGTGTGATTGCATGGATGTTAGGGCGTGTTGGCTTACAAAAAGGCAGGCTTGACATAAAATGAAATTCAGTTGCAAGTTGGCCCTGGTCCTGTCGTGTATGTTCTTTTTTGTCCCCGTATTTCGCGCCGTTTTCTTTGTGAATCATGAACCAACTAGCCCAAACTAGAGCTCTTCTTGTACATCTACAGAGAACCCAAAGCCAACATCATCTGTGCTGACAAGAAAATGGGTGACATCAGCAGATATTTTGGTGAGAAAAGGGACGTTTCTCTGCCACGATCCTTCTTAATTAACAATAGTATGGAAAGGAATTTCTGGCTTGTGGGTTTTGGCTGTAAAGAAAGCATTTAAGCTATTACCTCTGCTATTCAGTATATCCCTGGCAAGTGAGCCAAGATGGGACTTTTATTGAGAGGAACAAAATTCTTATTGGTTGCCAACTGCGCTTTTTAATTGTACATTCCCCTCACAAGAACAACAAACCCAGTCTCCCTGTCTGCTTGAACAAGCATAAGGTTATTTTTCTTAAACAAAGTTACCATACCATTTAGGAGTCTTTTGTTTTCCTGCACGGCTACATCTCTTGGAGAGCACTTCCATAGACAGTCCACAGCTTCTAGAAGACAACAGTTGTGGTCCTCTTCATTTCTTGCTTTCAAGGCCATTTTCCTGTTCACTGCAATCAGCTCAGCTCCTCTACAGAAGGTGAAGTTTTAGACACCTTTAACAAATATGGACTAAGGCTAAATTTTACCCATGAACCACCTGACACAGCTGTTTTACAGTTTTTAGACTTCAAACAAGCCTTCTCTGAAAGACATGTTTGCTGGGACTATTACCCTCGTGCAAAAGAGGATTTGCTGCCTTATGATTCGGCACACTCGAAGACTGTCAAAAGAGCTATTGCATTGCACTGTAAGGAATCCTGTCTCAAAAAATCGTGCCAACATCAGATGCAATGAGGCTTTCAGGGTCAGATTAGCCGAATTTTGGCGACGGGTTTCCCCCCTTTGGACTTCATTACTGTCGCTGAGACCCTGCTTCAGAAACTGAAGAATGGAATACGAAGAATGGATAATGATCGTTGGCCAATAAGCCTCTGGATGTGCCATACTTGCACAAGACATCACATAACATCAAGAAAGTGGCCAACAGGCATGGTGTGTCTGTTGTTTTTTCGGCACCCAAAAGTTCTGCCCACGCATTTGATGATCCAAAAAAAAGAGGATGTCAGATAATACGGCCTGACATTCCGTTTGTGAAGTGTTCAACAGGCTTGGTATATGCCATTCACATGATTTGTGGAACACTTTACGTAGGCCATTGCATCAACAAACGATTGAAGGAACATGCCCAAATTTAAGTCAGTTAAAAGGCAAGTACGCACGGCTCGGTTGGGTGAGAAAAGGATTCAAGGCAAATTCAAGGCAAGAGTGCCAACAAGACTGTGAGTGTCGGCCGAACATGGCAATGCCATGCAAGCCTATAAGCGTGGGTGCTCGGGTCCATGGTGATGCACTGTTCACCATCATCCCCCTGCGGGGATGACCCTGCGGATGCTCGGGAAACCATAGTGTCGCAACACACCAACATCTGCATGTAGCAGATGCTCTTGCGGAGGGGTGTTGTGTATGAATGCTTGTCCTACTGCGTTTTCAACGCTCACAAGATGGTCAGTTGTTGAACATGCTTTCTTGAATCCACATTGGTGGATGTCCAAAAGTTCATGGGATTCGAGAGCAAATATTAACCTAATATCTAAGACATTTCCAAAAGGTCTGGCGAGACAACTCGTGAGTCATCATCATTATCAGCCTGACTATACCCACTGCAGGGAAAAGGCGTCTCCTATGTCTCTCCAATTAACCCTGTCCTTTGCCAGCTGCGTCCACACTATACCTGCAAACTTCTTAATCTCATCTGCCCATCTAGCCTACTGCCGCCCCTTGCTATGCTTGCCTTCTCTTGAAATCCACTCCGTTACTCTTAAGGCCGAGCGATTATCTTGCCTTCACATTACACGCCCTGCCCAAGCCCATTCCTCCCTCTTGATTTCGACTAGGATGTCATTAACCCCCGTTTGTTCCCTCACCCACTCTGCCCGCTCCGGTCTCAAAGCTACACCTATCATTTTTGTAGGGAAAGCTAGCATTTCAAGCCTTCAGCGTGGCCACCCCGTGGCCACCGTGGCGGCCCGTGGCTGGTCACGAGGTAGATCACGTGGTTGGTCACGAGGTGCGCAGCAGCTGACAGCGACACGGCCCTCCGGCGGGACCGAGTGGGAGGGGGGGGGGGGCACAGAGGGGGAGAGTCAACCCACGTCCAGGGACGAAGAAGGAACGGCCAGCGAAACAGAGCGGCGAAACTGACTTTGCAATTGGACTGAGCGAGTTCCACTCAGCCAGCTGTAGCTATCGTGTCACTCCAGGTATAACCAGAGCTAAATCACAGCCAATTTTTCTTTCCATGACTCGCTGTGTTGTCCTCAACTTAAACTGGACCCTTTTCGTTAGCCTACACATTTCTGCCCCATAGGTGAGTACTGGTAAGATACAGCTGTTGTGCACTTTTCTCTGGAGGGATATTGGTGAGTGCTATTGGTCTATAACTACCAGGAGAGGTTGACGGCTTTCCAGGTTTCAGGAATGGTAGAATAAGATTTTTCCATGCTTGCAGTAATTTTTCTAATTTCCATATTTTTCAAGAGAGCAGCAGCTTTGAAGAAATGGGTCAGCATTTCGTAATGTATTTTATCGGAGCTAGGTGCTCTCCATTTACTGGTCTATATTATTACTTCATGTATTTCTTGAAGTGTGATTAAGTTGTTAGAAAGCTCACTTGAACTGTCACTTGTCGGACGTCTGTTTTTCAGCTGTGTTTTTCTACTTTAAAAATTAATGTGTAATGTGAGAACTAGAGACTGCTGAAAAATGCTCCGCTAGTACGTCTGCTTGTTTATCAATACTTGTTTTGTGTTCCTTGTGCAGAGGGAAGAGGGACAGTGAAGTAGCTACCATTCAATTTACATGCTTGCTCCCATATTTCACTCTGCCACCTACCAAATACTGGCCTAGAACCCCCCCATCCTTCTGCAGCACTGAGCTCACCTGGGTGCCCGTGCACTCGCGAAGCTTGGCAAAGAGGCCGCCGATTCTTTAGCCCGAGGGTATAGAAACCGGGCACAGGCGGACTTCATGGGGGGATCCTCAAAGGAACGGGCGTGTACCTTCGCTGAACTCATTGCGAATACTCGTGAAGGATGGTGACTGCTAAAGCTTCATATCTGGCATTAAGATTTGGGTTGCAACACTCCTCCCTCACTGCCAGGTAGCAAGACCTTTGGTACCGTCTGCAAACGCGGTACCAACCCTACCGACCCATCCCACCTTCCTGCCCTCTGCGCAATGCACAGAAGGCAAACCTGACCCATATCCTCATGGCCTGTCCGGCTTTACCTGGGAGGACTGGGGACCTCACTACGCTCCATGGACCCGGCAAGACAAAAAGAACGTCGCCAGCAGCGCCTGGGAGGCCCGATTTCCTCTGCACAATTTTTCTCCCTCTCTCCCTCTTTGCCGTGATTGAACTGTTTATGGAAGATACAGTTTTGCCACGATGTTTTCTCAGCACACCTATGGATATGCCTGGCTGTGGCTCTCGCCTTTTTGAAATTTATAAGGTTTTCAAGTCATCTACGACATCTACACCAAATGACCCAGGCTTTGTTTTGTTTCTCTGTCACTTCTCAACATTCCTGTTTATTCCAAGCTTTATGATTTTGTCACACCATTCCCAAGGATTCAGGAATAGACAGCCATGTGGCAGTAATTATACAAGTTATGAACATTTCATTCAGTTCGTCTATACCGCAATCATCTGAAATAATTTTCTCGGCTCGCTTTTTCTCCGAAAAGTGCCCAGTCGGCTAAGTGCAACTTCTAACAGTGAGGGTTGTTTGGGATAATTGATGGCGAGGATGATAGGCTGATACTGGGAGGCAAATCATCACTTAGAAGGACTTAGTTGTAGGCCAGTTGGTAGGACATCGTGAGGAGCAAAACCGCTAAACCGCAAATGTTCAGTTGTCAGGTCCGCCCTGTGTTGTCGCCTGCCTCAGTCCCGTCCTGTTTTGCGGTTTTGCTCCTCACAATGATCACTTGCGTACGGGTTATCTAAAACATCCCACTTAAAATCTATAAAAGCAGATGGTGAACTAAAATATAAATTCAAGCAGCTCATTTTTCAAGTGCTTGGAGGGCAGTACGTGTGCTTTCCCATATTCAGCAGGCACACGTTATTGCGCACAATAAATATTCTAAAATAAGGCCTGTAGTGCCCATTTGTTCAGTACCCTGAAAAGAGGAGTGTGCATTAAAATCCCCGCTACCAGATATGGCTCTGGCAGCTGTTCAAAAAGTGCTTCTAAGTCATGTAGTGTTACAGATAATGTGGCTGAAGATATACCGAGCATCTTGAATAAACAGCGCGAACAAAGACGAGCACAAAAGACAAGAAAGCGAACGACACGGCGCTGCGTCGTGTCGTTCGCTTTCTTGTCTTTTGTGCTCGTCTTTGTTCGCGCTGTTTATTCAAGATGCTTAACCAACTAGCCCGCCAAAACGTGTTAATACCGAGCATATTGTTTATGTTTTAAAGTGAAGGATGATGACTGCTAAAGCTTCATATTTGGCATTAAGATTTATTTCGTGGGTTGCAACACTGCTCTGGACAACAATAGCAGCAGCTCCAGACAGCGTACTTGCTTGCTCTAGGTCACATTGAAAGACTTCATACCTCTTTAAAATATTTTTTTGCAGAGGTCCTAAGTTGGGTCCGTATTCCCAGTTTGTGTCATAATAAAAAGCATCATAATCTGCCGCAGCAGCCACACCTGATTGGTCGAAACGCCGGAAGCAGATGTGGCGGTTCGGATGCAGCAAAAAGTGTCGAAGAAACCGGACGGCAACGTCCAACACGCTGCATGCAGCAGATGTTCAAGGACAGTCAACATGGCAGCGCGCTGTGAAGCAGAGCCTCTCGCTTCGAAGTGGACTTCTCGGTGTTACTGCATTTTCAGCACGTGAAATGACTATAAACTGTGCATGTGGCTCTTGCTTCGTCTTACTTTGCCTATAACAACTCTTGATTAAACCGCGCCAAACAAACAGGGACAAAGACAAGAAACACGTACACACACAGAGTGCAGACTTCCAACTTTTATTCGAAAAACGCTTCGAGCATTCCTTTTATACGCATGAACCCACCACATGACACAGCCTGGATCCAACACAGCAGATAAGTTTAACAGTTGAATACAACCAATCTGGAAAGCCAATCTAAAAAACCCCAAGTGTGTGCATGCCTGAACACCCTTGATACCTAGATAAAAGGAGAGAGGAATGTAAAAACCCGACGGTGAAACTAAAAACTCAAAGAGAACGAAGTATGGAAACGGCCGAACCATGTATTACGAGCGAAAACTTACTAAGCAACAGGGATGAGACGTGGAACCAACAGTAACAACAGTAAAAGATGAAGGTGCAAGCACTGTTGGTCCCTTTTGCTTAGCAAGTTTTCGCTCGTAATACATGGTTCAGCCGTTTCCATATTTCGTTCTCATTGAATTTCAAGTTTCACCGTCAGGTTTTTTACGTTCCTCTCGCCTTTTATCTAGGTATGAAGGGTGTTTAGGCATGCACACACTTGGGGTTTTTTAGACTGGTTCTCCAGATTGGCTATACTCAACTGTTAAGCTTATCTGCTGTGTTGGATCCTGGCTGTGTCATGAGGTGGTTTGGTGCATATTATAGAAATGCTCAAAGCGTTTTTCGAATAAAAGTTGGAAGTCTGCACTCTGTGTGTGTACGTGTTTCTTGTCTTTGTTCCTGTTTCTTTCGCACAGTTTAATCACGAACGAGAAGCATCAACTAGCCCACCAGGAAACCCTTCTTGCCTATAACAAATTGGGTGGACGATAAATTTGGCCTATTTCGTTGGACGGTTGGGTAGCTCCTAGCCCTAAAGAGCGCCAGTTTATTTTAGAAATTGGTTATCTTCATCCAAACCAGATGGCGCCACTATCACCAACGTTATCTCATCTGCGTACATTGAATGATGTAACATAAACCATAATGTCCCGTAAAATGCTTGCATTTACTGTGTGTAAACGTGCATTTCCTATTCTAGAACTCTATTAGCTCTATAAACGTCCTGCATCATGATCGTGTGTAATGCCTGGCAGTGTGAAACCGCTCATGTGCACGGACGGTCAGTTGCCAGCTACACATTACTGCAGTGATGCGTTTGACATGCCAGAGGTGGTTTTTTCGACGTCCCTTACAGTTCTCAATAGCTACAGTGGTGTGGCTCTGCATTGAGCTCGCGAGTTAGCTTGCATTTGAGTTTTTCAGGCATCAATGTGGGCATGCGTGCGCTTTGTACCATGGCAAACCGACGAAAACATTGTCTGCGAAGTCCCCCAACGCATATATAATGAGAAACAGTGCAAGATTTTTTAACAGCTCATCCCTTTAATTTATTTGCTGCAGAAAAATTAAAAACCCAACAACATCTAGCGGTTCTTGCAGTGCCTGCATAAAAGGAACGAAAAACATAAATTACCGTTTGCACAACTGTCCAATCACAGCACCAACTTACGTTCAGCGATGTTGCAGACAAGTTGTCACGGTATCCTGGTTCAGCACGGCATGAAGCACGCATGGTGCATCAAGTGAGTGCATGCCATAAATTTTCCTTTCCCTTCCCTTTTAGTTTCAAGACAAATGTGAAACATTGTGTTTGCAATCGACAGCTGCAGCACGGCTGCAGCAGCCGTTGTCCGTCACTGAAAAGCCATGCGTAGTTGCGTACAATATTTTCTTCTTTAAGTACACCTCCGGACTTTACGATGCAGAAAAGAGTATCTGAAGTACTATTTCCATTTGTTGAAGTCCATTGGGTAAATAAAGCAGCTTTGATATTACCCCTTTACAGTGGAATCCGATGCGCAATTAAACTTGTGGCTGAATTTTTCTTCTGTCGCATTGGTCACATTCCATTTCTTGGCAAACAGCAATAGCGCCGCTGGACGTTTCACTGCAGCAACCGCCGCAGCGCAGTGACACCTTGCCACTGCTCACAATCGCAACCAAACCAAGATCCACTTCCGGCATTTCGACCAATCAGGTGTGGCCACTGCAGCAGATTATGACGCTTTTTATTATGACAAAAACTCAGAATAGGACTTTTGGTATTTTGTAGACATAGGATGACCGGAGAAAGCAAGCTCAAAAAAATTTTTACATCGCTGTAGTTTATTAAAAATCCATGACAATTCCAAGAAATTAAAAATGCCATGCTAATGAGTTTTTGGGCCTATTATTGAGGTAGATTTTTTTTCGCTCATGAGAGCTACACCTCCACTGAAGCCGGGGTGAACTTGACATGTCCATCACCTCCTTAGAGGTGCTGGAGGACCACAGAGTAGCTGCGGGTGCACGAGTTTCAGGCCTCTCGAGATTGGGGGAAACCTTGCGGGCTGCCGACTGAAGAGCCAGCGAGCCCTTTGTCACAGGTAGCAGGGCACCCTTTCTTGCATCTGCCGGGGGCACAGATGGCCCTGCTTCAGGCTCACTGTATGTGGCCTAGCCAGGAAATGTAGGCCATCGTGGTGTCCTGCCCTGTTGCACCCCATCGGCGAAATTTGTTTTTCCTATGAACAGGTACGTTCCTCGTGTTTGTGCGAACCGTTTTCGTGCTTCCTGAAATGTTATATTTTCCTTAGTTTAGATAGTTATCTCCTTCCCTTTCTTCCAGGATGGACACGATCACGAGTATGCAGGTTGGTCCCTAACACAGTTAGCGCACTTTGGTGCAGTGTTGCACTGCACGGACTCAATGGTCATTTGATGCACATTTGGCACAGGCTTGCCAGCCGCGACAGCTCTGGGAGCCATGGCCGAATCTATGCCACTTGAAGCACCTTCTGGGATTTCGGATGTATGGTCAGACAGTTATTTTCATGTACACTTGTGTACGGCATATGGGAGTTAGCTAGAGGTGAAAGTCAGGACAATAAGTTTTGTTGGTGTTTCCTTCACATCTTTCCGAATTTTGATACGCTTATGTA
This sequence comes from Amblyomma americanum, assembly GCF_052857255.1. NCBI lineage: Eukaryota > Metazoa > Arthropoda > Arachnida > Ixodida > Ixodidae > Amblyomma > Amblyomma americanum. The sequence continues at coordinate 216,530,497 of NC_135498.1, read as the reverse complement.
AGTCAGGTTCTGGTCTTTCAGGCCCTCCAACATTTCTTCTTACGTCAGAGTCAGGAAATCATGTTCTGAGATTACACCTTTGACTATTAAATAATCTGTGGGCGCTGATGGAGACAGGGATGTCTCCGAAGGTCACTATGTTTTGAGTTTGGAGCATTGAACATTAGCTCGGATCTCAAGGAGCAGGTCGCCATTGGCTACCTTCATAAACTTGTAGCCAAAGCCTAGGACAACAGTCAGACATTTAGAGACAATGAACAGTGAAATGATTCAGGCTGGTTTTTCTGTTTCACTATGTGCCACATAGTATCTCGGGAAAGCTTGTTTTGTTCTTTGAAAAAATTGTGTAGTTACATCGGCCCACACCTTTTTCTTTTTAGGGCAATCATTTGTTGCATGGGAAGCCATGAAGATTGTTTGTTTTTTGGCCACAGAGCCAGCTGCCCACCACGAAGCCTAATGAGGAGACGGCCAGCTCTACACCCCAACTAAAGTAGTTGACCACACAAGGTTAACTAACCCTAGCCGCTGCAAAAAAAGGGAGAGGAGAGTAGGAGAAAGAAAATAAAAAACCAAAGGATAAAGGGAAGGACAGGAAAAGGCAACTGTCGATTTCCCTTGGTCGGGTCAGGCCGGAGGTGCCGTCTACGGGAAGCTGAGGCCAAAGTGGTGTGTCGCCTCTGCCGAGGGGCCTTAAAGGTCCAAACGCTTGGCATCGGCTCAACCTACAAAATCCCCTTTTCCCCTGGACATGGCGATGCCACGCAAGCAAGGCTAAGCGTTGGTGCTTCAGTCTGTTGTGGCGCACTGCCCACCATCATCCCCCTGCGTGGGATGTCCCTTCGGATGCTCGGGAACCCATAATGTCACCACTCACTAACATCTGCATATTACAGACGCCCCTGCGGGGATAACACAAACTGTTGTTTGGCGCGTTCGTCAGAAGGCATTCAACCTTTGGCGTAATTGCACTACGGTTCTGCATCGTCCTGCAGTTTTCAATTTGCTGCCATGGAGGTTCAATGCTTTTGTGTTATGCTTTATCTTTGGGTTGTTGTTGTTGACATAAGTGCAATCGTATGAATCGACATCTCAATATGTGTGGTGGGTCGCTCTTGAAACTTCCTTTCTACATGAAAAATGCTTGCGGTGAATGTCTTCGGAGGGGAAAAACATTCATTGTTATATATAGACTGCAGAAGAGGCAATATTTTGACAACAAAAACAGTCAAACTTAACTCAAATATGACCACACTGCTACACTGGGGCCTCCAGGTCCCATTAATTCTATTTGATAAATGTGCTTTGCTGAAAGAATTTATTCTGAAGGAGTAACGTGAGGTTCACCCTTCCATGTGATTAGAGAGAAACAAAAACGGTCTTCTTCCTTGTACACAGTGCAAGGGAGGACGTGGCGCCAGGCGATGGTGGCAGCAAATCCCTTTCCTATCTACCAGCATGTGTCATATGAGGCATGCAAAAACTGCAATATTGCCAACAATGTTTGTATTGTTTGTTTGGTCATTCTTCAAACCTGCCAGCACACGGCTTTATCGCTTTGTGTGTGATGAAAGATGCGACCAGTTTTATCTCGATTGGTCGCATCCAGGCAGAGCTGCTTCTATGATGTTCCAGACTGTTGTGGTAATTTTGCACGCCGTATCTCGAAAGCTTGTTATAAGCCTTAAGATGAGCACAGCAGAGAGCAGCGCACATTCTATTCCCTGCCGCCGAGTGATTCAGTCCACTGCGAGTGCAAGCCAGCCCAATTTTGGAAGCCTTGTTTCACTGCCTTCCTCACTGCCTGGAATGCCGTCACCAAAACGCAACAATATAGTCGCTGCTTATTCAATTCTTTTACATTCCAACACTTGGGCAGGCTTGCCTAAGAGTTGCTGTGAATTAAAACAAAGAAAGCAGCACGCATACCACAGTTTTCACATGTCTCACGTGACCTGAACAAGTCTTTTACGTCACAGCAGCCGTTTGGCTGTTGAAACTTGCACAGGATGAGAGAAAAATTTTCCAATTGCAAAATATTAACTGGCGCGATCCTCCAAGTGGCTGCCTAATGCATTGTAAAGAACAATAACACAACTAAAACCACTCCTTGAGTGATGTATATGAAACAAATGAAAAGCTCTGGCTGCGAATGCTGCTTTTAAAATCTTCCGCAGCAGCATCCATGCACCTCAAACTTTGGACAGAGCAAAAGGAAGAGAAGCAAGGATAATGAAGTGTGCACGGCTGGTACATGATGTGTCCTGCACAGTTGGGCTGGATGATGTTTTTTCACATATTTCATGCACAGTGAGAATAACTCTGCATTTTTAGGACTTTGCCACAAAAGGGAGTCATATTCCTACTGCTCAATCCATGTTATCTGTGGCCAAGTAGTAGCCAAACTGTAAACAATTTCCCTACTTGCCATCGTTCTCAATAATCACACCGCCAGTGTTCACACCAGCCAGCTGAATAAAACCAACAAAATCCACTGATAGGTTCCATACCAGCCATTAGTCAATGAGTGGTCATATGCACATTTTCAATGGCTTTGCTATGGCCTCCAGCATCAGCTGGCTGTTTGCAAACTTTTTAGACTAATAAGCAAAGTGAAAGTTAAAAAAACACTTTCTACAGGCGAAGACTGCTCTCTCCTGGTAATGCTAACTCCCAACACTTGATAATTGTAAGCATGGGTGCACAGCACCTGTAGCGACCACTGCCCTCCTCCTCCTCCGTCTCCATGGTGACTGCTGTTATGCCCTCCTGCGGGCATGGCTCACTTGAGGCTAGCCGTGCCAAGCGCCGTCTCCGCAGCTGAAAGAGAGACAACAAATCTGTTTACCAAGCAAGCTTCTGCTGCCCAGGTGGCCCTCCAGCAAGGGCCATGACCTCTCTCAAATATTGCGCATCTAATGATTAGATTTTCTTTCACCTAATGTGAACTGGTCATCTACGTCATACAGGGAGTGCAATACAGCTGATGCACTCTTGGATATCGCACACGAGGGTGCGGGGTACGCCTAAATCGATTATTTTTTTTGTTAGTGAAGACACTGTTCCTAAAGCACAATGTGATATACTTCTAAGAGCACTTGCTGCTGGGCTAGTTGGTTTTGATTCATAATTAAATAGTTTTTAGGCGCAAAAAAGGACAAGACACATAGGGTAGGTGACAGGACGAAGCGCCAACTTCCAACTGATTTTATTGCATGCGTGAAACGTACTTAAATAGCTTGTCGTCACATGTGCAGATGGGTCACCTAAAGCTCAAGTACGACTTGATAAGGCGCGCTCCAGGAATTTCTTTTCACAGTCGTACAATACTATCGATGTGTCACTTACGCACAGGTCGCCTTTCTTTTTGATAAAAAACGCTTCTATCAACTCCCTAGCATTAGTATTCCAGCTTTTGCCCAGAATGCGCACATCAGTGAAGCAAGGCTCACAATTGCGGGACGGGCACTTACTAATGTGCTTAGTTAGATGTATGCCCTCCTTTTTCTGCTCTACGTTTCTCTCATGTTCCCTCGTTCGCTCATTCAGGCACCTGCCAGTCTGGCCTATGTAGGAGTGCCCGCAAGACAGGGGGATTTCGTAGACCACCCCTTCAGCACATTTCACGAACGGTCTCCTGTGCTTTGTTCCGCAGCCTCGTTCCTTGCTGTTCTCTTTATCAGTACGGGAGCAAAGGCCACCTAGCTTTCTCGGTGCCGAAAAGGCGAGCCGTACAGCATGCCGGCTGGGAACTTTTTTCAAATTATGGGCCACACGATGCACGTATGGCACCACCACTGGACTTACCTCTTCTCGAGGGACCTCTGGCCTAGCTCTACCAGTACCATTCTTTGTCTTGTTTAGGAGACTTTCAACCACCGCAGTCACGAGCGAACGGGGGAACCCGGCTGCAAAAAGCCTAGCCAATTGGTTATAAAAACTGTCCTGTATTTTGTGAGGGCATGACTTTTTGAGAGCGGATTCAAGGCAAAGCGAAGCAATCCCGCGTTTAACAAGTTTGGAATGGCAGGAGTCAAAAGGTAGCAGCTGCTTCTTTGCACGCGGAAAGTAAGACCAACAGACCCGATCACCACAGAACTCAATTTTCAAGTCTAAAAACTGTAATGACTCATGAGCAGGTAGTTCGTGTGTGAACTCCAGACCTTTTCCATGCTCTCTAAAGGCAGATAAAACACTGTCCACCGTTTTCTTAAGGTTGTAAAGACCTTCTTTAGTTAAAACAATCATAAAATCATCAACATACCTAAATACTTTAAAACCTTGTCAATGGGTAAAACTTGCTGCAGAGCTTGGTCAGTATGAGATAAAAAGATGCGACATAGCACCGGTGCCACACAGGACCCAATGCATATGCCTGATTTCTGCAGAAAAAACTGCTGGTCAAAAGTGGTAAAAGTAGATTCCAGGTAAAACTGTAATAAGGTTAAAAAGTCATCTATGGAAATACCGGCTGAGTTCTGAAAAGAAATCGGGTCATTTTCCTCAATACATTCCCTAACAGCGGAGAACAAGGGGCCATGAGGGACTGAATAGAACAAATCTACAACATCCACTGAAAAAGCACTCCCAACATCAGGGTTGGTTTAAAAAAATTCACAAATATCATTTGACCGTTTTGTCAAAAAAGGATCATTTACATGCAGCTTGGACAGGTGCTTAGTCAAACACATGCTAAGATTTTTCTGCCACGTGCCTTTTTCGGTTACGATAGTTCGTAACCGAAAAAGGCACGTGGTTACGATAGTTCGTAACCGAAAAAGGCACGTGGTTACGATAGTTCGTAACCGAAAAAGGCACGTGGCAAAAAAATCTTAGCATGTGTTTGACTAAGCACCTGTCCAAGCTGCATGTAAATGATCCTTTTTTGACAAAACGGTCAAATGATATTTGTGAATTTTTTTAAACCAACCCTGATGTTGGGAGTGCTTTTTCAGTGGATGTTGTAGATTTGTTCTATTCAGTCCCTCATGGCCCCTTGTTCTCCGCTGTTAGGGAATGTATTGAGGAAAATGACCCGATTTCTTTTCAGAACTCAGCCGGTATTTCCATAGATGACTTTTTAACCTTATTACAGTTTTACCTGGAATCTACTTTTACCACTTTTGACCAGCAGTTTTTTCTGCAGAAATCAGGCATATGCATTGGGTCCTGTGTGGCACCGGTGCTATGTCGCATCTTTTTATCTCATACTGACCAAGCTCTGCAGCAAGTTTTACCCATTGACAAGGTTTTTAAAGTATTTAGGTATGTTGATGATTTTATGATTGTTTTAACTAAAGAAGGTCTTTACAACCTTAAGAAAACGGTGGACAGTGATTTATCTGCCTTTAGAGAGCATGGAAAAGGTCTGGAGTTCACACACGAACTACCTGCTCATGAGTCATTACAGTTTTTAGACTTGAAAATTGAGTTCTGTGGTGATCGGGTCTGTTGGTCTTACTTTCCGCGTGCAAAGAAGCAACTGCTACCTTTTGACTCCTGCCATTCCAAACTTGTTAAACGCGGGATTGCTTCGCTTTGCCTTGAATCCGCTCTCAAAAAGTCATGCCCTCACAAAATACAGGACAGTTTTTATAACCAATTGGCTAGGCTTTTTGCAGCCGGGTTCCCCCGTTCGCTCGTGACTGCGGTGGTTGAATGTCTCCTAAACAAGACAAAGAATGATACTGGTAGAGCTATTAGTAAAACGAGCTTTTGGGCAAGTTGGTTACTTTGCTTCCACATAACTGCAGCGTAAAAAATTAAGAGCACAAAAAAGGGGAGAAGGCCAGAGGAGAGCTAGGGGAGCTAGGCCAGAGGTCCCTCGAGAAGAGGTAAGACCAGTGGTGGTGCCATACGTGCATCGTGTGGCCCATAATTTGAAAAAAGTTGCTAGCCGCCATGCTGTACGGCTCGCCTTTTCGGCACCGAGAAAGCTAGGTGGCCTTTGCTCCCGTACTGATAAAGAGAACAGCAAGGAACGAGGCTGCGGAACAAAGCACAGGAGACCGTTCGTAAAATGTGCTGAAGGGGTGGTCTACGAAATCCCCCTGTCTTGCGGGCACTCCTACATAGGCCAGACTGGCAGGTGCCTGAATGAGCGAACGAGGGAACATGAGAGAAACGTAGAGCAGAAAAAGGAGGGCACACATCTAACTAAGCACATTAGTAAGTGCCCGTCCCGCAATTGTGAGCCTTGCTTCACTGATGTGCGCATTCTGGGCAAAAGCTAGAATACTAATGCTAGGGAGTTGATAGAAGCGTTTTTTATCAAAAAGAAAGGCGACCTGTGCGTAAGTGACACATCGATAGTATTGTACGACTGTGAAAAGAAATTCCTGGAGCGCGCCTTATCAAGTCGTACTTGAGCTTTAGGTGACCCATCTGCACATGTGACAACAAGCTATTTAAGTACATTTCACGCATGCAATAAAATCAGTTGGAAGTTGGCGCTTCGTCCTGTCACCTACCCTATGTGTCTTGTCCTTTTTTGCGCCTAAAAGCTATTTAGTGATGTACTTCCTAGAATTTCAAACCACCGTGCTGTATTGCTTCATGCACCTTCTGCCTCTACAAATGAAATCTGGAGAACTTGTACATTTTCAAATTTTTCTAAAACAAATGACATGACAATAATAGATGTGCTTTCTTGCCATTTGGATGAATTTGATAACAGCATTGATAATATACATATTTTTTGGCATTAGTCTAAGCATATTGTGCCAAACATTAAGAAAGCCAAAGGTAAGATTTCCAGGGAGACAGAGAAACTACGGAGGCAGAAGAGATCTTGCCTCCCAACGCTTCATGCAGAAGATGAAAACAGAATTTCAGATTTGTCCTGTATAATGAGCAATCAAGTACCCATAAACAAAAAAAACATTACTATGGGGAATCATTACCTAATTTCATAACATAACCAGAAGAACTTCGAACACCTATTTCACCTAAATCCTTGGACTGCGATACATTCAAAATTAACAAGTATATGATTTTGCATTAATATCCAATGCATCTAGCAACCATTTGAAATCTGTTTTTACTAAAGATGATGGTGCCCTACCTTCCTTTCATGTTTTCTTGCCACATATGCGAGACCTCACAATTTGGTTCGTTTATGCAGTTTTGTCGTCCCAGACTCAGGCTATGAGGGGAGGGCTCTGGATAATTTTGACCACCCAGGGTTCTTTAACCCTTTCGCTGTCACAGATGTACCGGTACGTCTTCGTGCTTCCCCTCTCACAGTGTCACTGACGTACCGGTACGTTCTCTATCGTGCGTTCAAAATTTCGTGCCCGAGCGCAAAGCTGGCACTCCTGGACTAGCCATACCATCCGTTGGATCTTTCTGCAAGTTCGTATTTTCGCCACGCACTGTGTTGGTACATGTATTGAAGAGTACGGTGTGACAGCCACTCCTCCCTCTCTCTTTGCTGAGTGCTGTGGTTGCTCCGTGTTCACTGGACCATGCGTCGCGCGCGCGTGGTTATGGGTTCAAGGGTTGTTCTGCCACCTCCACTGGTTTGAAGGTTTTTATTTTTCTTCTGTTGGCGTGTCTGCTACGGCACATCAAGTTCAGGAGCACGCCCGTTGCCTCTCCGAAAAGAGACGGACACATGACTCGATTGCTGGTTTTGCTCTCTCGCCGCACCCTCGCTTCTGGCTTGCAGCAGCAAACGTAAGGCCCCTCAAATTGCTTTAGCCTTTTTCCATCTCCCTCTGTCTTCTTGACCACACAACGTTCCATTTCTCTCCGTTGTGCGGGCCACTGAAAGCGCATCCTCCCTGCGCGCGGTTACTTTTGGATGGCGGGACCTTCGTCTGCTCATTGGAGCGGTGGCTCTTCCGATTCTGAATACGAGCCGAGCTCGAATTCGGACTCGGACAGCATCTCATCCGAGGAAGAGGCGAGTTCCGCATTGTCAGATTCGGATGTTGAAACGGTGGGACCATTGTCCCGGAAGCGTGCACGGCAAACGGAAACTATGTGGAAGAAAGGCGATTTCTCACCGCCGTTGTTTCCTTTCGACGCATCACGTTCAGGACCGTCCAAAGAGCGCAACTCTTCAACCAGATGCGCAAGAACGTGACTATTTCAAGCCGTTTTTTGATGAGCCAATCGTTTCACACATCATGAGTGAAACGAATCCGTTCGCGCAAGTGAAGACAAGCGCACAAGGAGTTGCGCGCACGTTGCGGCTGAGAGCTTGGGTGGAGACAGATGTAGCAGAAACATATTGTTTTCTTGCAGTCGTTCTGCTGATGGGCCTGATAAGAAAGAATGCCTTGCAAGACTACTGGAGCACAAATCCTATGTTGCAGACACCATTCTTTGCAACCATTTTTTCGTTGAACCGCTTCCTGCTCTTCCTGTGGCTTCTCTATCTGAGCGACTCCACAGATATCGCAGATCGGCTGAGAACAATGCGGCCATTTATGGAAGCAATTCAGAGCAAGCTAAGTAGCCTACTAATTCAGCACCAAGACCTGTGCATAGACGAGTCTATGATGCCATGGAAAGGGCAGCTGTCATTTCGGCAATACATTCCTTCGAAAAGGCACCGCCTTGGTGTCAAGTTCTTTGTTCTTTGTGATGTCAAAACCGGCTACATTCTGAAATTTGTTGTGTACACTGGAGCAATGACAAACATGACCATGGTCAAGGATTTGGGATTTTCT